>NC_138782.1:70699232-70946164 GCF_965178545.1 Coloeus monedula
CTCACTCTCTTGTGGAGAATGGAAAAGAAGAAATTAGTTAAAATTATACCGAAAGAGATGTTGGAAAGGTCATTGCTGGTCAATCTGTCAGGAAGAATTTTGGAGTTTATAGTCCAGAGAAATCTATTTAAAAGTTATGAAGAACATTTTCCTGGGTGCTTTATTTGTGATTCTGTATTCTTATCTCTCCTGGTTTGATTCTTCATCAAACAATGGCAAACAGGTGAAAAGTAAACTTGATGCAAAATAAAACCCAAATCAACAATGACTAACCCAGATTAATTCCAGGAGTGAGCATGAGGAAGAAAAATGGTTTCTGTAAGCATAATTGTGCAAGAAACAGGTATTTTTTTAGCTCACAAATTTCTCCAGGATTCCAGATTTTCCCCTGTCCTGCATCAAGATTAAACAGTAGCCCTTCAAAAAAGGAGTAAGTGAGAAATACACTTGCACATGGACTGGCACCTGCTTATTTCAAGTCCATGTTGCAAGGCAGGCAAAAGTAGTTTCTGCCTTGCTGGAACACGGTCTTGCAGTGGCTGGCAGTTCTGGCAATGGGTGGCTGGGAACCCACCCTGCTCAACACAGGATCTGTTGCTGTATTTTAGAGGAAATTATTTATTTCTCAAAAGAATTCACTTCCTTGCTTTACACTACCATGCTAGTTTGCAGTGTAACAGACCAGATTTATCAAACTGTATGAGACCAGCCAATTTCTGATGACACTCTGGCAACCCATGGGATGAGTACTAAACTTGTGCAGAGGTAACTACCCTTTGCTGGACAAACATTCAGTTAAATTAGTGTGATTCTCCAGATCCTCCCTACTGCACTGTGTGAACAATTAAAGTGAATAATCTGCCCATCACAGCAGTGGGCACTCCTGAGCATCCTTATGCTGTTCTCCTGGGTGGGTAGGCTGTGGAGCAGGAGGGTTTCCACATACCTCCACCACCAATGGCCCTGCTCCCATTCTCTTGCCCTCTCACTACAACTTCAATTAAACAGTTTGATGAGAAAAAGCAGAAAGCAAGAGCTGGGTTGCCACTCAAACCCTTGCTAGGCTGCACAGAAGGAAGTCCTGCCATTCAAATTCCACTTACATGAGGCTTAGCCAAACAGGATAGGGTATTTATGAAAGCAAAGACTGCATGAACAATTCATATTTATATATTCAAAATGTTTGTAGAGGCAGTTTTCACAGAAAAACAAAAGTCTTCCCTGAATATTTATGAAGAAACCAGATGACGCATGAACAGCTCTTCTATTTTCCAGGTTGTGGGATTGGTTATTAAGTTCCAAGAAAACAGACCTGTAAGGAGACCCACTTCTCCTTTAGTCTTTAAATTACCATTCCTGCCAAAGGCAATGAGATATGCACACCATGTTTTCATTCAGCACCTCACATTCTGCAAAAATGAGACATTTTAATCCTCATTCACTTATTTTTTTGGACTGACATCTGAACATTAGTGTCAGATTCTTGTGTTGATATCATGTGTTGTATGAGCTTTGTTTTATTACTACCTTTCTGCTGAAAGAAATTAATTGAGTATGGAAATGTGTCTCAAATGAATGCTGGTTTTAGACAGTTTATAGTGATATAGGACACAAAGTATGTTTTTTTTTTCATTAAAATACTCCTATCAGGACCAATGTTGAATTATATCAGCAATAGTGGCTACATCAGAACTGCTTTTTAAAAGGAATTTCTCTGCTGTATAAGGACTCATGATAAGCAAAAAGAAACAGAAGTAAAAGTAATATTTTCTTTTTCCTTTTTAAGTGCAAATTTTCAGGCATTAGAAACCATTTGATTATCAAAGACAACTCTGTCTGACAATAGTATAGCAGATATATGAAGATCTCTCAAGAATTTGCTCATATCTGTATTCATTGCTAAAAGCTGCTATAAAACAAAATCCAATTTGCACATATTACATACATGCATGTAAGACATATTTGTAGTGAAAGATAAATACACTTATATGAAAAATGTCATTATTACCATTATAGTTACAAGTTTATGGGCTAGTGGATAGAATAAAACAGTAACTATACTTAGAGAAACTTTATACATAAAGACTTCAAGAATCTTCAGAGAAAGGATTAAAAATTCTTATGTGCTCATTTAATTGTTAGGCATTTGAATTACTTATGTTTTTTTCCACATGTATAATCATTCTTCTACAGAAGTGCATTGTTAGAAAGTATGAGGACATGCTGCTATAAAAAGAAAAATAAAGAAAGTTTATAATAAAAGTTTTCCTGGAATTTTTATTTAACCTCATGCTCTTTCATGATTAGCTCACCAAAACATTGTGGTAATAAAAGTTCTTGGTTTATCCAGGATCTGTGGTTACATTCTTCCATAAATGTTCTTGCACAAAGAATGGCAGTGCTATATAGAAACAAAAGGTAACATGCATTAGGCTGTCTAAACAACTTCTATCTGATTCCTTCGAACTTTAGACACTTTGATATGTGTGTAGCTGTTGGTATTAGTACATAGCTGACTGTGTACCATAGTAAGATATTTTATAGCCTGAGAGAAGTATGCCTCTTAAGGATTTGTTCATAGTCCCGTGACAAAATTCACACTGACTTCAGTGGCAAAAGGGTTTACAAGGATCTTATTCTCCTCAATATAAGAGACTGAGCATCAGCTAATAGTACTTTATACACTCAAGAGACACAAGCTGATTTTGCTTCTACTCCTTCTCTCATTTTAATTTCTGTTGCAGGTGATTACCAGAGATCAAACAAGCAAACCTAAGCATCTGGCAGATGAGGACCTGTACCTGCTTTCTTTACTCCCTCATTTAGGCAAGCATTTTATTTCACTGTGGGGACAGGTTTAATGTGCACATATACAGTCACTCTGTCTCACCTGACAGGCAGTAACTTTTTATGCCATCTGCAAGCTCAGCAACACGCCCCATGTAACATGCCAATCTAAAAACACCTTTCACACTGCTCACCTGGGAAGTTTAAACTATTCCTTTCCAGCTTGTTTAAAATATCCTTTGCTTGAGCCAAACAAAATGGATATAAAGAAGACTGCAGGAGTCCTAGACTGGGAAATGTACTCCAGCTTATTAAGTGCAGAGAGCTAAACCAAACAGGTGGCAGCATTTCCCCACAGTGCAGTAAGAAGCTCGTCTGAGTGACTTACGATCTTAGGCATGCAAGAAACATTTCAATTGCTATGTACAAATTTTGCCTACATGATAGGTGCCTCGTATTTTATCCAGTCAACCTTATTTGAGTAGTAAGAACATGTCCAAATTCTAATACAGCAGAACTGGGAATGATTTAAATCAGAAGCATGCTTACATGCCTTTTTTTTTTTCTCTAGCTTGATAGATATAAATAGCTTTACGTGATAAAAAACCCCAAATTACAAGTGGTTTCTACATAAGGGTTCCAAAATCAGACAAACTATTTTTCTTTAATGCCAAAAAACCTTGGAAATGCAATGAAATAATATAGTAAAATAAAAGGATTATAAATAGGGAAGATGGCATTCAGACCAAGATGGGAAGATATGTGTGTGGCTCTTTGCATTCACTGCAATGACACCTGAGTGTCTCTATAAAAACACTGACTGAACAAAATATATTTTTTAAAGTAAGATACTGTAAGTTTTTATAACAATTTTACAGATTACAGATGCCCTCACTACTACAATGTAATGAAATTCTAACTCTGGATTTGAAAGTCACCAAGCAGTGGCTCTGCTGAAACACCAGAGGGAGCAAGTTTCACAGAGGAGTGAATGCTTTTATTGAAAACTCTCCCAGTTACTGTGTTTCATCATTTAGTAGGATGCAAAAGAATTTAGTCAGATTATCTGGAACGGCTGGGAATGCACCCTTCAATGCAAAGCCCTTCAGCTTGTGATGAAATGTGTAAAAAGGAGCACCAAACGGCAGAAAAAGTGAGCATGTGCATAATTTGGGCAGTTGCAGGTTTTCATTCACAAAGCTGAAAACTCTTCTGTTACTGACTATGGGAGGAAAAACTAACAGCCTTGATGTCTTTGCCTAATAAAGATTATTTTGGTACTGACTGATTTTTAAAAAATTGACTCACACTCCTCCTTCACAGCGCAAATCACAGACTCAGTTGTGACAGACTCCTCTAAAAGACTTAAAAAAAGAACAATAACTATGATCAAAGTCAAACCCACCTTGCAATGAACTGAGTTACCTGGAAAAACTATGTTCTCTTGTCCTTCATTAGGGACTAAACCTAGGCAGGGTTCAAAGAAAAAGCCCTCCAAAATCAGTTGTCTTTCTGATAACTCACATCTGAAAAAACTAGACCTGACTCAGAAGTGAACTTGTTGCTGAGTTTTAAACGGGAATTGAAACTTTTCAGCTGCTCTTAAGGACTGATCAAGTGGAAATGTACACCTGCATCATTAATACAGTCTAAAATTTAGCAGTGATAAAACCCTCTTATGTCATTACCCTGGGCCCAGAAGACATTGCCACCCACTACACAGTGAGATTCCAAGGGATTCTTATCCCAGCTCATGTCCTGTTGTTGGTGCCCTGCTCCTGAGGGACCTCTGAAGTAAGGAGTAGTCTTTACATTATGATTAGTGCAATTTCTCCTCATAAAGAATTTTTCAGCATGCATGTCTTAGTACTTCCTGCCCTCTCCAGTGAATGGTGTCTGATCTGAACTGCTAGCAAATCATTATGTATACACAGAATGCACAGAAAGGGCTGTTTCAAACCAAAGAAAACAGTTTGTGGTGGTTTTGGTGTCTGCTTTCAACCTGAGAACAATGAGTTTCAGAAAAGAGGGAGGAGGAGGAGAGGAGAAAGTCATCGATCTAAGCCAGGGAAGGAGAGGGAGAAGGAGAAAAAAACCAGCCTCTTTGAGTGAGTAGGGTTTCTGGCCAGGGAGCAGTAACAACAGCTGAAAGAGGAATTCACAACAGGTTTTTTTGGACCTGGTCTGATTGGTACTGTTGTAGCAAACGGGCTCATATTTCTTTCACTCCAAACACATTATGATCCCATGGGAGAAAGGCATCCCAGGGACTTGATCACCACAATTACTACAAAAAGCAAAGATCTGGGTGCAAGGAGCAAGCAAAAAGAATGCCTAAAAGACAGAACTTCACAACATACCCTCCAGCTGTATCTACGTCAGTTAAAAGTCTGTCAAACAAAAAAGTATCAGAGAGTTCTTTATTGCCCCTGGCCAACTTCGGGCAGCATTAGGAGGACTTCTAATGCCTAGAAACAGTATTTTCCTGATTCTAAAGTACACTGTGAAAAAAGGAAAACTGTCACAGTGAACTTTTAAAAATTGGAGGGTATATTTGAAAGAAGGAAATATAACTCTGATTTTGCAAACTGCCAGAGTGTTTTCCCCTCCTTCTGGTAAGCACTGTAATTAAGGAGTTTGTACTTCACCTGACCTTAATGGATAAACTTACTAGCTGTTGGATCACTTCACTCGTCCATTTTAAGCTCCAAGGAAGAGGCTGTCTGGCACCTCAGCAGGCTACTGAGATCCAGCAGCGCTGTCACTGCCTCCCAACTTGAAACAATCCTTTCCAGCGCTCTCACATACCACACAGGTCTCATAGTTCAACTCTCAAGCTCCTGGAGACCACAAAATATTTGGCAGTGCAAGAGGTCTATGATCTTTCCTGTTTGGTTTTACTCAGAGCTCTATAAGGCAAACAGTTGGTGCAAAGGCCCAGGAGACTTAAAGGATTTCTGCAGTGTTCTCCCCTTGGGTTTTGGTCTCTCTCTCTCTGTCCGTGCAGGCAGCTGGCTGGTATCCTTCAGCCATTTGGAAGTTAGTTTGCCTCTGAAATACACATTAGTGCCACATACTGGATTTCACGCTGGAAGGTGGATGCATGCCATATGGCCAGTGACTGGATGTATTTCACTCAGTTTTCAAATCTACCAGCAAGACAGTTCAAACCACCTTCTAAGACTGATGTAAGTTACCAGAGTGATAATTCTGTGTTCAAGTAGTTATCTGGCTTCCTGACAGATTTATTTGATGCTTATAATGCTCCAAAAATAGCACATGATCATGTATTATTTTTTTAAAGTTTTGTCAGAAAATTGGTTACCAGCATTAAAAACTGCACACAAAACTTATGCTTCCTTTTCCTCTTCAGTAACTTCCTAAGTATTTTGATTTTTTTCAACTTCTTTTTAAAAAGAAGCTGATCTCTTTTTCCTGAAGTTTGATAGCAGTTACAAAGTGGCTGGCACCACACAGAATTAGCTAGAGTATCCCATCAGTATTCTTTGTTTTACATCCTCATTAAAAAGTAGTACAATAATAACACTATACATTCAATTTCAAATAACTTCATACATTTTACCATAAGAATTCAGTTTTATTTTTAGCAAGAAAACCTATATTTAGCAGGCAAGTTTTTATTTAGGAAATCTCTGCTTTGGACTTATAAAGCAGTTTTAGTAACTTCAAGCCAGGTAAATGCAAAAAATAAATGTACCTTAAAACATCAATTTGATAGAAAAGTTGTATGCAAATAACACTTTTTTTTTTTTTTTTTTTTTTAGGAGGGGAGTTGTTTATATTGTTTAGCTTTTCTACACCAGTTTTCCTACTTTATTAATGCAGAGACTGAGGCAGATCCAGGTGGGTGATTTAGAACAAGAATTTAACACAGGTGCTAACTCTGTGGAGGGAACATCCCAGAAAGCTTATTGCTAATGTTTTACTGGCAGCTAATTGCTTCTGCTTCGGCTAAATAATTAGCAAACTGAAGTGTACTGAATAAATAAATGTTTTACAATCGAAGCAAGTCACCTTTTAAGTTACTCTGTGCATCCCAAGAAACCCTGAAACAATTCACTGACAAAACTTACCCAAGGACAACAGAAAATATTTTCCAGTTCATGAGGTCAGGAGCAAGTTGTTGGTGCTAAACAAACCTTTCATTATTAGTTTGTGGAATCTAGTAAGTATATTTTTTCTTTAGTGGTTTTCTTTTCCAGAACTGGGAAGTACTGGTTTCCTTCTCTCCCTTGCTAATGACTAAGATGCAGTGCTATGCTAGGCTGGCCAGAGGCAGGGAGACAAGAAGAATGTGTGTTGTCTCCCACAGAGATTCTTTTCTCTGGACAATTTCAATGTGGCATGAAAGCAAGTTCTGTCCAGGTCAGCTTTAATAAGAAAGAGAATTCTCACCAGGGATTGTGGTTACCCTCAAGGCTTCATTTAGATCTCTTGGGACCACAAATATAAATTCCATTAACAGCTTGCTATATTTTAGCTTTCAAAACCAATGCACTAGTGTGCTTTATAACACAGATGAATAGCCAGGATATTGAGAATATTACTAGTTTTTTAATCAATGAAATCGACACCAGCAAGAAATCGGAATATTGTTTGAATCACAAAGGGATACTAAAGGCTCAGTATGTCTATTTTTTCTTGATTCTTTTTCTACTAGGAAATATATAACTAAAAATTAATAAATCAAGCACTAACACTGTTGTTTTATTAAAATGATTTTTTTTCTTTTTATTTTTATTTACGATGAGAATATCCCCTTTTTGTTATTCCTGCCAGGCACCAGAACACTTTACTGTTTTCCTTAGAGGAAGAGAATACTACTGCAGTTGCAATATGAGCACCTCTGTCATCCTAATACCTTCACTAGGTGTTTTATTATCACCATCTCTTTATTCTCCTTGGAACAGGCAGATAAGTTCACGTAAGTGTGATGGGATAAAATCTAAGCTCCACAGACAATTATATCAGATCTGTCCTCTGGCAGATCACCCAATATAATATAACTTTGAAGCAGGCCAGGTGTGGACATAGTCACTTTTTTTTTCACATTTCCAAAAGCTCACTGTAATAAGCTCTTTATGCTGACATTATAACTTCATGCTGGTTTTATGCTAAATGTAGATCAAATACCTGATGCTTTATAAAGCTGAAGTGATGGGAGCCTCAAAGAAAGTCTGCTGGGACAAAGTTAACCTTGATGATATTTTTGGGGAGGAATCTTATCAGCATCAGTGCTTTATTTAAAAAATAAATATGTGTTATCCTGGATGAGGCACTAGGAGCCTTCAGCCAGCATCAGTTCATCACTGCATGTGAGCACATGCATTCAGGTTCAACTTAAACATAAGTGTTTGAAGATGTTCATTCTCAGCCACTAAGGATGTTTCTAAATGCTCCCTGCCTCCTACAGTTGTCCACAATTACACCAGTTTTGGAATATCGACAATGTTCTACTTACTGCAAACATTGTTTCTGTGAAAGCTTTGCTTTGTTTGAGTTTCCATATGGATTACCCCAATTTCTTTCCCTTTGCTGTGGGAACATTTGCAGGTGCAAGTGGAATGCTGGCAAAGTCCTGAAACTGTAGGAGATCACGGAGAAGGGCAGTGCTCTGAATTCCTGTCTGTGCCCCAGGTCTTGCAGGGCAGATTTCATTGCCTTGACCCCAATGCCATGAAAAAGAGCCAGAACCTCCCAAAGCAGTTAATGCCAGCACTGAGGGGTCCCTTCCAGGATTGGTCCTTAAACAAGAGCTCTCCCCTGAGTTACATACACAATCCCAGCTACATAATGTACAGCTACACTGTAATTGCTGGGTAAGCAAAGAGGGAGAGTGAGAAGTTTTTCTCAGGGACATGGAAATTTCCCGACTCTGCAAGATGAGGACAGGACTTCATCATGAATCACTGTTTTGGTAAAAAACTAGCCTAGTAAAAGAACAGTCTTTAAGGATGAGAATCACCCCACCTAAGGTTGACAACCCCTAAATCTGTGCAGGATGGCAAGGCTTCTTTTACAGTTGATGGAGACAAACGGGTGTCTCTAGCATGTTGCTCTTCCCACTTGAGTGTACACAGATGTCTAAAATAGACCATGTGAGTCACATGCTACAAATGCCTGTTTCTTTCCTTTGCTTCAAAAGAGGAATCTAGACAACAAATGCCTAATTGTCAATGTCCTGTGTTCAGTTGCATGAAAGCCAGTCTGGCTGGAGGGATGTGATTTGTTCAGCTGGATTAATTAAACATGAACATCTCTGAAGCAGGACAAACAGCAATGATTAGAATTAATTGGATTGATGAATACCAAAGGACTAGAGGCATAAGAGTGTCTGAAAATAAATTATCTTATTTTTTATCCTCTTCGTCCTCTCTTTCATGAAAGATGAAAATTGACTATGCAGATAAAAAGGACATGCCCCAAATCTTGACTGTCTTCTGCAAACATCCATAATCTGGGGAAAATGAGATGTCTTAGCTTGAATACAGCCAGTGTCAGAGGGCATGGGGACAAAAGAAACCCTTGAACTAACATTTGTGCTAAGCAAAGTTATGTGGGCTTACTCCTTTTACTTACATTCACTCTTCTCATTAAACTTTGCACTATGCCTTTTACTGCAAATTCTGCAAGTAATTATCTTTTAGATAAAATGAAAATTTCTTTAAGAATAGGTCAAATTGAATTAAAAAAACCCCCAGAGTAACCAGCTGGTCCCAGTCCTAAACATCAGGATACCACAGCAGGTAACAACAGCTCTTTCTGCTTCATTCCATAACCTGGATTAAGAAACTGGTGATGTCTGGCATGCAAAACCTTTTGCAGACAGCAAATGGTGCAGCATACTCCCAGTGGGGCACATAACAGCCTCCTTTAACATTTGCAAAAGAGAAGACTGGCCTCTCTACTTCATTAGCAACTTTCCAAAACCTCATTGACTAAACATTTGAACAAACTAGGTAAATAATTACCTTTCTCCCCACTTGATACAGAAGTAAAAATATACAGCCAAGGGTCACTGACAGTGAGGTATTTTAATTTCATAAGAAAATATTCAGTTGTGATAGTCTTTGTAACTCTACTGTACTCCCTTATTTATTGAATTAGCTTGCTTGGATCATGGTCCACTCAGTTATGAGAAACAAATGAAGGAGCTTCAGTCCAAAATGGCATTAATCAATTGCATTTCTCCTTTCCTGTAAAGCAAGTGGCTCAACATGCTGGCATCTCAAAGCACTTCTAAATGTAGACAGCCAAAGACCTCATGTAATGGGAGAACCACATCCACGGGCATGGGGCATGTTCTTACAGGCACTTGCTCTTTCTTCCTTTCCACATCCATCTGGAGAACCTAGAGCACAATAATTCTGTGATTGTTACTGAGCAATGTGGTGCCACTGCAGTATTACCTTACATTTCCTTTGCAAAATGTCTTTTAGTCCATTACATTTTAATGACTTAAAATAGTAATTTTATATCTTAGACAAAGTGTTTTGTAAAAGATGTTTGGTCACTAATATCAAGGCCTTTTTCTTTCCACTTAAGGAATGATATAGCCACTGGAAACAAGCTTTGGTTAACCAGAAATTCTCTTAATAGTGTGCAAGTAATATAAGCTTGTTTTTACTATTGAAAGTGCATAGCTATTTATTTTACCAGGAAAATAAACTACTTGGCAGAGAGGACATACTTTAAAACACTTTTCAAGAGCTCCCTTGAGATTTATTTGAAAATATTAGTCCACTCAGACAAAAAAAGAAAAAAGTAAAAAACACACTGATGAAGGACACCTGAATTTCTTTATAAGAAATATTCAAGTATTTATTGGAACTTGCATCTCAGTGTAAGGGAAATCCCTTTATATCATGTCTCCACATTCAAATGGACAGATAACAATATTTGAAAAAGCAGAAAGCCTAAAATGACTGGACACAAAGGAAGAATTTAAATGCCAAAATTAATTTCTCTCTGAAGAATAAAAAAATGCTCAAGGAAGTGCCAACAACTTTTTCACCTACCAGGGGAATAAAAGTAGCTCTAGTAAAGTAGTTGAAATACCACAGTAGAAATCAATGTGATTCCCAAATTAAATGGAAGTCTTCAGTGAAGTCAGAGTGTGAGGTAAGTATATATCCATAATCATAGTCAAGGAACAAGCAAAGCTTAAACAGCTTAATGCACTTGAGCCTACTCACGAGCTCCCTTTCATCTCAGAACTCTGAAAAATGGCTATATAATTAATACCAGACCCAACAGAAAGATTTTTAATGAAGATGTTAGGCAGAGATACAAAATATGTTCAAGTCATAATAGGATTTGTGCCAACTCCGAAGAATAAAAAATTACCCAAAATCTTTTATCCTTTCACACTCCATGCGAATCATATGATGAAATTTGAAGGAAAGAATAATTAATGGCTCGAGGTAAATGGACAATAGAATAAAATGTAACACGGCTTAGTAAAGGTAGGTCATGTCAGACCAGCCTGATTTTTTGATAGGATACCTGATTTTCCAGACAAAAGAACTGCACAGAGAGATTAGATTTTATCTGAACTTCAGCAGAACATTTGGTAAGGTGTCACAATGGAGATTACTTGATAAACTCAAAAAAAAGGTTAGAAAAAGACTGTGAAGGTGCTGACTAAAGTGACTGTTGCAGAGGAAGTGCCAATGAGCTGTGCAAAAAGGGGAACATCTGGGCTAAAAGAGATTACTCCAGTAGAGCTTCTCCTAAAGCAGTCTTGACATTAATTTTATTTATAATTTTACTTTTGTGAATTTGCCCCTAAAATAGGACTAAATACAAGAAGTTAAGAAAAAAAAAAAAAAAAAAAAAAAAGCAGCACTGTCAGGGAGAAGAACACCAGGCAAAGGAAAAAATAGAGCAGAATATTACTCATGGGATGAAAGCACAAACTACAGTGTTCCCCAGCTGAGATAGGATTCAACTCATCCAATCCACCTAAAAACTTCATAACTTCACAGTTCTTTATATAATCAATAGCAAGATGTGAACAAATCCACTTATATTTTATATTATCTACTGCAGATCCATGTCTAAATGGGATGAATGGAGATTCTCTGGAGATTCTTCCATCTTTCTATAGTCATTCATATGGTATATTTGGAAGTCTTCCTTAGGTGCCTAACTTTAAAACAAAAAAAATCTCCCCAAGGACTATTGCAAATTTACTTTTCAGTAGCTCATCAGCCAGAAATCAGGTAAGAGAAAAACATGCATTTTTCTTTTCTGACCCAGGACTCTATAAAACACAAGCAACTTCTTCAGACATACTACACAAGATAAATTCAACGGAAGCAGCAAAGTTAATACAAGTATATTAGTGGGATATACTAGATATACTAGTGGGATCTCATCTGAGTCAGTATCTGGCTGTCCACATTCGGTAAGAGTCTTTCAGAACACAGCTTGTCTTGCAAGAAAACACTCCAAGAGCAAGAATTATATGAATAGTCAAATACATCATATCATTAGACCCCCCCTTACAAGAAAGAAGGGCAGTTTAATCTTAAAACCCACAATAACAGCAGGTTAGAAACTTGCCACAAACAGATTTAGGCTGGAAACTTCCTCAAACATGAGAACAGTGAGGCTGTTCGAGTGCCTTCCAGAAGAGCTACTGAAGGCCAGAAACCTCAAGAGTTTTAAGTGACCTGGACTGTTTTATGAAACAATTATATGATGGGGGCCTGAGAAGAAGTGTGCCAGAAGAATCTTGCTAGCTTTATTTTGGCTTGAAAGAAGACCCCAAAAGCTAAATTCCTAACTATAATTTGGAAATTGGCTGAAATTCTCTGAAAACCTTTATTTTATACTTTAACAGAACCCAAAAGACATCTTCCAAGCTCTTAAAATATTTTTCCAGTGTACCCTAGTATATTTATACAGATTTTCAAAGGGAAATGACAGATTTGTCAATTCTGATGACATTACCAGAACTAAATGTCTGAATTCAATGCTAACATTCCTTTTTATGGAGGCATATTAATTTATTCATATCAAATATTTGGTTGTTGGTTTTATTTATTGATTTATCTCTTTATTTATTTTTTAAGAAAGAAACAAAGAGTCATTTGAACAATACAAATGAGAAAAAGTTTTCATGTGGACAGATCAAGCACATGGACTTTTTACTAAAGAGCTTTCTTCACTTTTTTTTCTTGAGCTTTTCTGGTATATACACATTCCTAAACAAAGTAAATAATTAGTGAAATAATATAACATAATTAAAATAAGCACTACAACTTTATTTTGTTTCAGTAACTTCTTGCAATTTCATATAAAATAGAGGAGGTTTAGAGTTCATTATGAGATACAGCTACCTAATTTCTGATGTTCTTATGCAAGTTTGAAAGAAAGCTTGAAGAGTTTCATCAAAAAACATTTATTTACACAGACACGTGATAGTTTTGTAGCATGTACAGTTTAAATCATCACAGTGTAAATAAAGAGTAAATGACTGTGAATAATCAGATTTTATTTCTTCCCTTAGGAACTGAAATCTCTCTTTGTCATTTTGCCATATGCCTGTCATAATTTTAGTAGTATAAAATATCTGAGGACTGAATCTATTCTTCTCTTAGTCTTATCTTCTTGTAGTACAGATCTGGGGAAGCACATGCTGAAACATGCATTTATTGACAAAAATACTGGAACTATAAAATAAATGTATATAAAAAAAGATAATTGTTAGTCTTTAATTTCCAACCTTATACTACCTCACCAAAGAAAAAGCAGACAGTTAAGAAAAAGTTAACAATAATACATTACACTTCGTATATTGTCTATTCTTTCATGAATCTTTGAAAAGTCATTTGAAGCAAATAAACATTATCTCAAATTTATAAAGGAAATGGAAAAATGAAAAGTTTAAGTGGATTATCCAAAATAAGGCTTATCCAAATAAGCTTTCCACAAAAGCAAAAATACAGGTAGAAATCGAGACATCTTTTGATTTTTCTGTGCTGTTGTAACAAAGAAAAAAAGTCCAACAAACCAAGGATTATCAATTAAAATATTCACAGGATATGTACATCTCAAAATTAATTATTTTAGCTGTATTTTCCTACAAACTATTTCAGTCTGGTCATAAAAAACCCCAAACCTCTTGATTCCTCTCTTTATTGTGGTTCTTGCCTGTCCTGTGCTGAGATACAGTAACACTGCATAGTCAGGGCTGTGTGGATGCTGCAGGGACTAGGCCTACCAGCTCTAACTGCAGCCTGAACCTTTGCTCTCATGCAATAAAGCTTTCTCTACTTTCATAACAAAGTTTTTTAAGGAACCTTATTACATTTGAGATTGTAAAACTCCTTTGAAATTTCCCAAAGGTCTTCAGTTTACCCTGTGACATGGACACAAGCTACCCTTTTGTGTTCACATAGATTCCATATGTGTTTTCTTAGAAAGTCAGGCTAAACATTTAAAGATAGGAGAACAGACCTCAAACAGTGTCATCCAGGATTCCTTTGCCAATCTCAAAAGATGCCAAGGATCAGTATAATAGTGAAATTGTGATCTAAAGCCAGAATTGTATAGAAACGTGATATCTGCATATGATGATAAAGAAGAGCAAAGATTGCAAAGCAGGGCAGAATAGCAGGCAGAGGTTCCCTGAAAAATCAGTGTGGAAGAATTGTACTTTCAGAGATCAATAAACAGCAACTTAATGTTTTGCAGCTAGACTGTTTTTCCACACTGCATATTAAATGAAAATAACAAAAATGTATCATGTGAACATGATACTGATTGAAGAGGTAATAACTGATTTTAGAACAAACTTGCTGTGTTCCCTTATGTGATGCTACGGTGTCATTTTTCATGGTAAAGACATAAAGATAATACGTTAGGGGCAATCATACCCAAAACAGACAAAAAAACCTATTTAGACAGTCAGTTATTTGTAACTAGGTGTATTATCTATTAAGTGTATCTTTCAAAGACAAATGATTTAAAAATAGAGCCCATGAGAAGCTGTGTCAGAACAAATCACAAAACTACAGAATGTTCTGAGTAAGAAGGGACACATAAGGATCATCGAGTCCAACTTGTAAGTGAATGGCCCATGCAGGGATCAAATGCACAACCTTGGTGTTATTGGCACCAAGCAACTGAGCTACTCTCAGTATGTCAAAGCTTAGTGGTAACACACCAAGTGAGTATGGATTTACGATTAATTTTTGAAGAAAAGCTGTACATTTTCTAGGAGAGCAGAAAATCACTGCAAGTGTCAATGTCTTCATATTTCATACACATTCAGGAAAAAAATATAGTTTGCATATTTTTAATAAAAATATATAGGAAAATACAGGAATAATGGAACTATACATGCCATTACTATCTCATTCCTGTCTGTCTACCTGCCTGTATTTTCTAATTAGTTTCACGATGCTTCAATATCATGTGCTAGCTTACTCAAATGGTTTAAGCCTCAGCTTTAAACCTCTTTACCATTGACAAAATCGGTTTCAAGCTTCATGTGCTCTTCTTTCCTCCTGCTTATCTATCTGTATTTCTATGGAGAGTCTCACTGAAATGTCTAGGTTTCTTGTGAATGTTAATGCATTTATTTTCCAAACTTGTCAAGGGCTTTATGGGAGTCTGGCTGGTAAGAGGCACTGGGACCCTTGGGCTAGAAGTATTTACTGCCATGGTTGTAAAACGGTCAGCAGCCTGATCAAGTGATGCACAGATTCTTCTCCTGAGATTACAGTCTTGCTCTTCCAGCTTTTGTAAATTTGTCTGAACCTCTGTTAGAAGCTTATCAAACTTACAAGTTCCAGCCCAATATTTCCTTATCCAAGTGCTCTCATTAAGCAAAGCAGAAGGTCAGAAACATTTTGCTGTATCATTCCCTCTTTGCAACTTTGCTGTTTGCAGCTTTTATCATTATGCAACTGGAAAGGATGAAAAGCAATGCTTGCACCAAACCAAAATTTCTTTTATTTTGCTCATTTCAGGTATTGGTTGTATAGTCTTTCATTCCTAAGCACAAGACTGTCCCCCACCCCCAGCTCTGTTTATTTTTTTGGAATTAATTGCATTTTTTTAATGGCATAAAGAATTAAGAACCTGCATAGGCCAAGCTAAAGCCTGGGATCAAGTTAAACCATTCTAAATTCTAGGATTATCTATGGACCTAAAATATTTTTTCAAGCTATAATTTATTATGCATTTATAGCTTGGTGCTTGTTTGAAGGGGATATGGTTGTATACAAAGGAAATAAGGACATACATAAGGGAGGACCATATCTGATGGAATAATGAAGTTGCAGTCTTCAAGCATACGGATGAAAGAAGTGTCAGTTAAGTACAGGAAAATGAAGTTAGAGAACAAAATTGCAACCAGAGCTTTAGAGAGACCACAAGTTTTTCCACTGTTGAAGAAACACTCAGTTCTCTTCCCCACAGAACAGAACATTAAATAATCTTTATTAACATGTCATTTCAATTTCTGTGCAAAAATAAAGACTTTTTCTCCACTGAAACAAAGAAGATACAAACCCAAGAATATTTGTATCATGATTCAGAAGTTTAGAAAATCAATATTGTTTTGGTCTCATGGCTTTTTGAGATGTTAGGAATAAATGTTAACTTTGGGATAATGTTACTGCAAAACAGATAAAGAACTGAGTTTTGCTGCAAACAGTAAGAAGTTGTAAATATTGTTTTCTTAGGCTATCTATAAAAGATAGTCTGAAATGACTTACTGAATAAAACACAGGATAAAGATGTAATTATTTGATAGTTTTAGACACACAGATTTTTCTCTATTTATAGAAAGAGATCTAGAAGACACGTGGGTAATTTCGAAGAAAGACCAAATCTCTATTAAAGTAGTCTACTGAAAAATATTTAAGCATTTGAATGGAATACCATCTACTTGAAATAATTACTATAGCTAAAATAAATACAGATGATGGCAAGGGTGAAAGACAAAACTGTGTACATCAAGGACATTCATTTGTGAAAAACATTCTAGAGGTACTCTGGCTAAACTATCATATGATGGTGCAAATAGGCATGATGCAAAATATAACTAAAGAAGCAAACTTGAAACAAAATAAGTTCTTAAGCAAGAGCAACATAACCAAGACAGGAAAGGATATAGAATTCTGGTATGTGCAGAAGACATAGAATCATAAAGATTGGGAAAGACCTCCAAGATCATCAAGTTGTGACTTTGAATGTCTTGTTTTGCTTCATTCCAGTTTCCCTGGGAATCCCTTAGACTCTCAAATGACAGATATTATGGAAAACTCATGAATAGTTTATATTAAATGTAGATGAGATATGAGGGAGAACCTGTAAGCAAAGGGTTAATCAGCATCAAAACTACAATAATCAACAATTGAGAAACCAATTAAATACTTGAAGTGGATTGATAAACTACAGAAAGGCTTTTCACTTGCTTTGGTTGCAGAAGAATTCTTACGGCAATACATTGTACACAGAAAAGAAATCTATTCATAAAATTCCATGAATGCAGCTCTGACAAAACAAAATCACTAAACTGCACTTCCCATCTGAGAACTTATTCAGAAGTCACGAAGAGAAGGACTGGAAGTTCACCAAGAGTAATCTGTATTGTCAAAACCCCAAAAGGTAGAAAGGTCAGAACAAGGGAGAGTAGTTTTACTTCCAGGACCCCTCCCCAAATAAGGAGACCACTGACCCAATTCAGAGAACATACCACGCATGCTTAATGACTTTTAAGATAATTACCATCCGAAGCGGAGAATGGGAGGTGTTGATGTTAAAAGTGTGCATTTGTATTTTGAATATTCAGAACTTTTGTAGATAAATATGATGCCTTAAGAGGCCTCCCAAAAACAGAGGCTAGACAGGAGTAAAGGATTAAAAGTAAGTATTTATTTGAAAGGCCTTCAAAGGCACACCCTGGGGAGCCTGAAGCCATTCTCAAGATGGACCCCAAGATGGACCCCAGGTCACGAGTTCTTCACCCTTTTATAGGTTTGGTTCATTTGCATAGCAGGGTTAATTCTCCAATTAAAGCTTCAGTTTTCCCCTCAGCTTGCCCCCCCTTAGCGGCTCTTTGGTCTTAGGAGAGTCTCGGTGTCGTTGGAAAGCAGGGCCGGAGAGGCTTTGTTACGTCTACCCAGCATGAGAGAGCAGAAATCAACAGGCTACAAGAAACTTCAGACACCAAGCAGTACAGAATTTGAAAAATATAAAAAATATAAAATATATATAAAAAATATAATAAATATATAAAATATAAAAAATATGAATAAAATATTTAAAAATATAAAAAATATAAAAGTTAAAACCTAAGGCATCAAATAGACTTTGTATTGGCTTGTAACTTTGCACTGCGTATTAGGGAGCTATCCCGCGCAGCTGCCCGGCGCTGGAATAAACATACACTTTCTAACTCTAAACTGTTAGAGAGTCTTTGTCCATCTTAGTTGGGTGTTGATATTAGATCAATGCCCATATTTTGGTAAATCAGTACAACCACTGAAAAATGGAAACTCTCTTATATATCTTCTATACTCTGTTATATTTTCTCTTTCCTGTCCTGATGAGGAGGAGAGTGATAGAGCAGCTTTGGTGGGCACCTGGCATACAGCCAGGGTCAGCCTGCCTCATACTGATACATAATTTAAATGTTGAAACTAGTATTTTGATTCTTGTCTAAAAGAGTGAATTTTTAGACAGGAATCAAGATTGAAGATATAGAAAATGATGTATCAATACATCCACAAATCAAGTAAGAATCTCACTTTGAATACAAAGTTCATTGTCCAAAGCAGACCAATATGACTGAGACAATACACAGAATTCTACAATGAGTAGCAGAATCCAACCTCTTTAAATCTCTAATGGAAACAAAACTAAAAGCCATTAAATTCATTATAATCAGGTCAGTAACTAGGTATATGGAATAAAGAAGCACAGATTTCACATGGGGCCTGTGTGTTTGTTTTATGGTACTGATTTTGTGTTGATCAAAAGGTCTAATGATATATAGAAATTAAAGCAAAAAAGAAAATGTGTGGTTAAATGTCAACTGGAGTATGGATTGAGAAAAGAAACATGCTAGTACTAAAGAAAACATGGTTTGGTTATGATAAATAAAAGCCTATTAAAAAGTAATGCAGCTGTGATTGCTAAAATACATTTTACTGTGTGCAGGATTTACTGCAATGAAGTCTGCTTGCATCAATGTTTTGATTTTTGAAGCCCCTCCTAGTATTACAATGACAAGTAATTTAAGACAAGAACCCAGGTCTTGTTTATATTCAGAACAAGATTTGTAAACAGGATCAAAAATATTTGTTCTTCAAGGATATTCTTTGCTATGCAAAATGCATGAATAGAATAAATCTACAGATAAAGCACTATACCTACAAGCTAGGGTGGGTTGGCATTTCCACGCTTTAACTGAGTGATTCCTAAACATCTACCAGTGAGTCAGTATTTTCCACACCAGATGACTGCATCACAATCAGTTTCTTAATCTTTTGGAATTATTTTATTTATAGCTAGTGTCAGGAAAATAGTTTGGCTACTGCCATGAATGCAAAGAATATGTTGTCTTACACATAATAACAGGAACAGCAACAACAACCACCAGCACCTAAAAGTAATATTAATAAAAATCCTTTTTATAATACAAATCCTTGAAATTTATGTAACAGCACAAGATGTCTCCTGGTGTTAAAGTGCTCTGGTTTTACACTTCAGTAACAATCTAAAATACATGCTTAAATTTGCATTATGGATTTAGGTAATAAAATTCTTCAAAGATTCCATCCTTCCTATGTATTTTCTATTCCCACATAGAGCTGCTGTGCCAGTAGGATTACATAATTCACTATTCATGCCTAGAAACTCTCCTTAGCATGAAGGGGATTTCATCTGCAAGTTTGTCCCCCAGTGGAGAAGCAGTCACAGCTGAAAGCAACGAGCTCCTCAGTTCTCAGTTCCCTTGGTTTACAGGAGAGGAAAGTCTCCCAAGATTACAAATCTTGCATTGAAGTAGGGTGAAACTTTCTAAGAAATTTCTAAGAATTTTCTAAGAAATTTCTAAGACAGTGGGACTAGGAAAACATGAAGGGAGAGGAGAAGAAGCAATGATTTACTGCATAGGAATGATGGTTTATCCTGTCCTTATCCAACCCATATTAACTACCCAGCAGTGATGGGTGAAGTAAAAGTGCATTCAACTCAAAACAATTCACAGCAGACATAGACTGAACTCAGAACCATATACACAGAAACTATTTTATGAAAATCAAGAGTTCATCCTCTGCTAATTTCTGTCTTTACCAATATTCCTGCAACACTTACCATTCTGGACTGTAGATACTGCAGTCCTAAACTGAATTCGAAAGGATGCATTAAGGAAGTTCAGACACATGCCAAATAAATACAGGACAGGAAATGTCACTTTCATTATAAGACTTACCACAAAAATAAAGGCATGTATCCTTTAAATAACGCAAACTCCTGAGGCTGAAGTTCCAAAAAAATGATCTCACATTCCTTCCACTTAATATGTCAGGTTCACTACCTTATTTCCATGTTTTTTTTACATGCTCACATATACTTTGCACATAAATCTGTTAATATTGGCTTTCTATGACTGTCAGCACTACCACCCATAAGTTTTACAAACATTTATGGACATTCATTGGATTCCTATGAGATACTGGCATTTTATTACTCCCATCCTACAAAAATCCCCAGTTCACTGAGGCAGAGAGATGCTGTGGCACATATATCCACTAATTCTGGGTGCCCCTTTGATTGACATTTTTTCTTTTTTCCAAACTTATTAATTAAGAGAAATCCCATTCATGGGTACTATGACCTTTTGTTCTGCCCTTCTGCATGTCGAGCCCTCAGTCCCTGAACGATGATAAAAGGTACAGCAGAAAATGAAGGATCACCTGGAAAGAGATGTGCCTTGTGACAACCTTGTGCCTCTAAATGAAGCAGAGAAGTTCTGCAGTTCAGGAAAAAGCTCGTCTCTCCTGAACTCAGTGTCAAAAATTCCACAGAAGTGAATGGGATCACTGCCTCCAGAGCAGCAATGCTCTAACATTGGCATTCCCACTCAGTCTTCTCTATGGCACTAAACTAGAATTTTCAGTCAAATGAGAGTTTTAGGCTTAGAGTCGTAACTGACTCCCAATTTGAATGAAATTAATGTTATCTCAGAAACTGGCTCAACCTTCAAGTGGGCAGACTCATATTAAACTGAACTAAATCAGGCAGATTAGTGGCTCTCAAAGAACAGATTCCATGTAGCAGGAGGATCAAAATGCACAGATAAACTAGTTTCATGATTTTGGCTACTTGCCAAAAAGAATCAACAGTAAAAAGTATTTCCCATGTCATTACAGGTAAAATCCAAGGCCATGGAGCTGACTAAAATTTTAATACTTAAAATATGAAGTATTTTGCACTAAGTTTTGAAAAATGTTTTGAAATATCTCTGAAGCTAAGGTGCAGGGAACATGACATTTAGAGTTGTCTATATACATTAATTGAAGCATATAACTTCTGACATTGCATTTTGAAACAACACAATAATGGCACACGTCACGTCATAGTTACCTGTCTCACATCACAGAAATACCAAAATGAAACAGTGACTGTAAAAAAGATGAATCTGCGTCAACCAAGGGATATGATGATAATTAGCATCCTGCACTGTCATCTTTAAGATTTATACTTTTCTCACGTTTTTTTCTCCCAAGGGCTATGGCAGTGATTGAGTTTACTCCAAAGGCAAGGTTTTCATCCTTTGGTAACAAAGAACTGTTTAGGCTAAATGAAGTAAAATATCAGCATAAGAGATCTTACATGAACTCAAAAAAGCACAGCATAGTAATCTTTGAAAGTCAGGTACAGGATATCATAGCCATGAAACCAGTGTTCAGAAGATGGAATTTCCAAATCATCCAAATTCAATACCGGAATTAATAGATTCAGAAGTGGTGAGGAAAAGGAGGAAAATATCTTGATTTGAGATTACTCTCTTGGATTCCAGGAAACACTAATACTTTAAACTTACCCTCATTCCTCAATATGGAAAAAAAAAAAGAAATCACAGGTATTGCTATCTGACCTTTACATTAACAGAAGCAGAGAAATGGATGACAGACATAAAGGCAATTGTGTAAGATCTTCCAGAAAGCTTGTTTCCCCTTTCTGAAATCTGAGTTTTGCTACAAGAATATGAATAGACTGAAAAACTCAGGAAAATGCCGTAACTTTTTCTCATAAGAAGGAATTTTTATTGGTTACAGAACATAAAGGAATTTGTTCTCTACTCTCAAAAGAAGCCAATCCCATTAGAGAGACATGTCAAATGAATTTCACACTCCTCTTTAACACGGATAAATGAGAACATGGAGGTTAAACAAGTGAGAATCCCTAATCCCCTTCCACCTCTCATATGGAGTCATTTTCTGCTGGGAAACAAAAAATTATTCTCTCCTGGAACTGAATCAGAAGGCAGACCCATCAGTCAGTAGGCAGTATATGATTCAGCTCAGCTTTTCAATAAGTTAGAAAGTCCAAAAGTCACCAAAAAAGGGTTTTTGAATGAGAGGGCTGCTTCCTTCTAACTCTTTTGAATTGCCAGCTGAGCACTCCTGTGAATCACGCCTGATGCAAGAGGAACACATCTGAGTTAAGAAAGCAGGGATTTTCGGTGACAGCTGGCAAGCAGACACTCCCTCTATTGAGGGACAGCTTTCATTCAACTAAAAGGTAGGACAAACACCAATTCCTGTAGCTGGACACCAAAAAGAAATTAGATCAAAGATTAAAACAGATAGCAATTACAACTCTCCCTCAATTATACTGTTTTCTGTAAAAAGAAAAATGTTGATTATAGATGCTTCATAAAATATGCTGATTTTTGCTTATATTTTATAATTATACTAGCAAACACTGAATAATTAAGAAATAAACACTATTGCAAGTTGGAAAAAGACATTCCATTGAAGTGTTGGAAAATGATACAAAAGGTTAAAATAGCACTAAATATTCCACATGTTAAATTCAGTAGTTGAACTGCAGAATGATTTAGCTGAGCCTTCAAATGCTTAAAATATTCCTTCATGCAATGTACACAATCAGAAAACTATTTCTGCTGTAGTTCACTCACATTTCCAAGGCGATGCATTTTGAATAAGGGTTTTGTCCTAATTGTTAAACCAATTTAAAGAAATACTACTTGGCTCCCAGATTAATCATATGCTAGATTTTTACTAGCCTGATCATTTAACAAATTACTAACAATGAACATTTCCTGTGTGTTCAAAAGACTTCTGTTTAATATATTCCAAAGTAGCCTTGTAACAGAGTAGCAGCAGGCAAAACCACTTGAGCTTTACAAAAAAGTGCAAGTTGCACAAAAGCTGTGAAAAATTGGATTGAAAACAAATACCTAATTTTCTTTCATCTGCTTTGATGTCTGCGCTTGTTTAAATACATTGGAAAAGTGTCTGCATGAAAAAGTGTAAGAACAGGGTTATAAAAACGAGCATCTTTTTTGAGGGGAAGCAGCTTACCACAGCTTTAAAACTGAGGCTACAATAAAAACTGTATTTAATTTTTTTTCCTTTAAACAAAATTTGAACAGATACCTTGCATAAAAGTTGGGGTTTTTTTTTCTACCTCTCAAGACTTCCTTTAAAATGATTTGTCTATTTTTAGGGGGAGAGAATGCTTCAGGTATTTTTCAGTCCGCACAGTGATTTTTAATGAATAAATTTTACTCCATAATCCTACTTTGAACTTAGGCTCTCAGCAGCCAGTTCTGGTGTCTGCCTTATTTTACTTAAAAGTTTAAGATTTGAAAACTGTCTTTTGAAGTGACAAAAACTAGCTTTCAATGACTATTCCAGATGACCCTTACCATGCCAACTATTATTGCTGCAATCTATGGACACAGCTAGACTAAGCTGAAATATTTTCAAAGCACTCACCTCAATAAAGTAAAAAATCCTCTTATCAGAGGGTTACTGTGTTATACATTAATAGAGAAGGGCCCAGATTTGGCACAGGAAACCACCAATACAACTTCTTTTGTGCCTTATCTTACAGCTCATATTTTAAACTGCAGGTATGGGCTTATCTTTGCCAAACACCTTCTTCATACCTGAAATTAAATAATGCATGGTGATAACTCAGAAGAATTACCTTGCTCAGTATTAACAAGTGTACTTCACACCTAATCTCCTTGCAGATGATTTTACTTTTTACTGTGTTGTATCTGTAGTGTATTTACTTAAACACATTTGACCCAGTTCTACTACAGTTTTCGTTATCAGAGGTTCTCAGATGTATCTTATTTGCATGCAGGAACATACACATAAGGACACACATAAATCAACCTGCCCCAAAAC
Organism: Coloeus monedula; assembly: GCF_965178545.1. Classification (NCBI taxonomy): domain Eukaryota; kingdom Metazoa; phylum Chordata; class Aves; order Passeriformes; family Corvidae; genus Coloeus; species Coloeus monedula. The sequence goes on from NC_138782.1 coordinate 70,723,457, forward strand.
TCATCTATAAAAGCATAAAAGCTGTCACAGCTACAGCTCTCAATTGTGCTTCATAGACTTCCTATATAGGAGGGGTGAGGAAGGACAATACCAATGTTGGGTTGGTTTGTTAACTTAGCAGTTTAAGAAAAATCAGGATCTTAAAGCTGTTTGGTGTTTGTTTCAAGCAAAAAGTCCCTGAAAGTTGAAATATAGGGCTTTATGAAGGCAAAAAGTCAGGACAAAGATACTTCAAATCCATGCATATGTCTGGGAGAGAAAAATGGCCTCTGGTACCAGCAGCTGATATTGACTTGGTCTATTTTGGTGCAGAGCCTCCCATCTCTCCAGTCTTCCTCCCCTAAAGCCTATGGCTTTAAATCTTTTGTTCTAGTTCCTCACAGATCTAATCTTCCCAATCCCAGAGTGTCAATGCTTTACCTCCGAAAGTTCCACTCTCCTAATGCTCTCCCAAACCCTCTTGCTCTTCCTACTCTACATCCAGTTACTTTCCAATCCTTTTGGAATAGAGCAGAACTTACTACACTAGACTAGGCTAGTTCAGTTGATCATCTAGTCCACTGCTTTATCACTTCAGATCTGAACAAAAGTTAAGCATGTTATTAAGGGCATTTTCCATATGCCTCTTGAAAACTGACAGGTTTGGGACACTGACCATCTTTCTAGGAAGCTCATTCCAGTACTTGACTAACTTGGTAAAAAATGTCCTAATGTTAACTCTACATCTCCCCTGAGGTGTAACCATCACTCTCCCATGGAAGTTTGTGGCATTCAAGTTCCCACCCAAAATTATTCTTTTCCTGATCCACTGCTTCCAACTCCACACTGCACCTAAAACCTGCACACATCAAATCTCATCTTTCACCAGACTGGTCTTGTAGCCCATGACACTGGAATTACTCAATATTGCTCAATATGCTCACTGCTTTTTGTGTTTTCACTTCTGTACAACAAAACAAAACCACTGAAGACACTTTTAGAAAGTGATCAACACTTCTAAAGTTAGGCATGTCCCTAACCTTAGTTGGGCTGATTCAGGGCTCAAGACTGAATATTAGTATTTGTGCTTCAGAAAAGCCAGTGAATAGTCTTTTTTCCAGACATTTGTAGCCACATTGATAATATTAATTCTGTAATTGCTCACAATCTCTTTGAGGAGGTCTGTTCTATCAGGTCATCCTGCATCCCAGCACGTTCTTAGAAATTCCTCAGTTATGAGGTGGAGGACCCAAGAGGTTTGCTGCAGGTAGTCATCACCTGCAAAGATCTACACACTGACCATGAGCCCTACTCCCATGCTTATCCTCACAGACCATACCAACAGGAGCAGTACTAAAATCAAAGAAAGCTGGACAGTACGCCAAAGAAAATGTCCTTTCTTTATGCTTAAATTGGTATTGTCTTCCCATAGCATTAAGAATTTAAAAGCACTTACTTCTTAACACATTTTTGCATATAAAGCAGGCAAATGTATTTTCAAATCTGACAAAAAAAAATTTATTTGTGCAGAAGACCTAAGCAGTTGTTACAAAGAAAAGTCTTCCTTCATTTTAAAATGGATGTACCAGGAATCCCTAACATCCAAGGTTCAAGTCTTCGTGGTTGGTAAAAGAAATTAGCATGGCTTACCATGAAAATTGGTAATTCTGCCACTTAAAAGCAGCTTGGAAGACAAAATTACGCATTTTGATAGCTGTGCCCTAAATTACTTTGTGACAAAAATCACAGGAGAATATCCTTAATAATATAAGATAGAGTGAGAGAGGAATGTACTAGACAATATCGTTTCTCCTAAAGACAGATGTTGCTGATTGAGCTTTATTTTCCCATAATAGTCAGTTAGTAAATACAATTTTTAAAGATTCAGCTTATCTTTCATTGGTAGCTTAAAGGACCTCCAAAGTGTATGAGGGCATACATGAGTCAGAACTTCAGATTTTAATTTATATTTCTATTCTGCCAAGACCCGACTCATTTACAGTGCACTACAACTTCAAGCTATGCTCTCAATTTACTTCAAGCTATTATATGAGGATATAATGAATAAAGTCTTCTAATATATTTATGGAATGGACTGACATAGTAAAAATTAACCTAATAGGGAGCTGTGTTTAGGAATCACCAAATTAACATCACTCTATCAAATATTGTTTGGCTTTGGACATCTTTTTTACATGACAACATTTTTCATTAAAGTACTTGCTACCTGGTATCCCTGTATTTTTTTTACAGCTTCTCTTCAAACTCAGTGACTTTCTGCAAGCATGTGGGAAATTGCAGATCTCTATCCTTTTCTTTGTTAATTCCATTTTCCAATGAACTTATCTTTCAGATGTAAATTACTTATTAATGCCCCACATGTAATTCCTTACAGGACAGTTTCTTATTTATTACCAAGTTACTTTCTGGAGAAGTGACAGTATTGAAAAACTGACCATAGCCTGGAAAATGGTTCCAGAAAGCAAAAATAATTCAACCAGTAAATTCTGCAACAGTACCTCATATTTACATCTTTCAGTATTATCTGCTCCCTTGCAGTCCAAATGGCATGGCTGGACCACATCAGCTGTGGTACATTCCTCCACTCTCCCACCAGAGGGGAGAAGCACTGTCACTGATGACTCCAGTCTCTGCACTGGCTGGGCATGGATACCAAAGACACACAGTGGCCCAGCAATAGTCATTTTATCAACTTTAGAACTCTCCCCAGCAATTTACACCAAGAAAGAAACAAAGAGCAATGACAATGCTGGGGGAAACAGAAGACATCTAGACCTTTAATAAAGAATATCTGCCTTTTGCAAAGACAAGCTTTAAACCTGTACTAAGTGATCCATTAGGACATAATCTTTTAAGACTCAGGCTATAATTAGGTAGTAATTATGAGGAGGTAATATTTCACAAGTAACACTGCTCACAGTTTCCTACCCCAGCATCAAAGGATACATGGATTCTTTGAATAATAGAGGTTGTCATCCCCCATTATGTGGCAAAAAAGGTGAAAGGAAAAAGACTATACACAGTGGATTCTTTTAACAACAGAATAGGCCAGGGAGAGCAAAACTGCAAGCCATGATCAACCCTTGAGCAGTCAGAATCAAAATGAGCATAAAGTGATTAATTTGTATTTTAGATGATAGCTTGGTGTTTATTAGGAAGTGCAGTAGGCAGTGCTTGCAGTCAATGTGCTTGAGGCATTACCTTGAGTAGCACTGTCTGGTTATTTTTAGGATGGACACCCTCTTGGGTGGCATTAAGGACATCATAATCCTCTGTTAGGCCACTCTGCAGATGGCAGTGTATTTGCAAATATAATACACAGCAATTGGCAGGTGCTCTTAATTTGGGGTCTGGATGAATAGAGATTGATAGCTTATTCTGTTCTCAAAATGGGCAGTAAATAAGAGGCAGACCCCATTTTATGGAACAGAAGAAAACAACAAGCCACTGCGTCAAGGTTGTCTAAATATAATCTATGTAACTGAAATAAGACTATTACGTCCTTATTAGTGTATTAACACATCAGTTACCCAAGCATCAGATTCCTTTCAAAAATCTGCAAAGGAAAAGACACAATACTGAAGTTAATTAAGCAGGTTTGTTCTTCTGGTAGAAAAAGTATCCCAATGTTCAAAATCTAAGACAGGAAAAATGCTTGACTCCTTCCTGCAACACACACCTCTCCAGTCTTGTTTTCCACTATGCAACAGTTTGAAATTAATTGGCCATTACACATCTGAACCAGACCAGTTTGATTTCCTGCAGAACATAACCTTTTAACTCAAGATGTCTAAAACTAGTAAGTAATCCAAAGTTTTCAAATATCTAGAGTGCTCTGATATAACCAACCTTTTAAAGTCATAGAAGATAAATTGCAACATAGCTTGCTTTCAGGACTTCAGTTTACTTTTAACCACATAAGGGAACAAATGTCTCTGTTTCATACACAAGGTGCAGGTTTATAACAAAAAAAAATTGTGTTCATGGCTAGAGTCAAATAACTGTATTAAAAACATGGACTGTGGAACATTCTAAGTGATTTATGGACCTGTTCCTCCTCTGGTCACTCTTACAATCTAATGCTGATGGAACATCCCTATAATGATCTTTTGATTTTCTAGAATGGAAGAAAATTAAACCAGTAAAAAGGTTTGATTAGTTTTATCTATCTCAGCTAAAGCAGATCCAAGAAGAACCTGACAACTGCCACACATGGCAGAAGGAAGTGAGGAGAGCACAGGAGGGGGACTAAAGGACCGAGCTAGGGCAGAGAAGCTGACCTTTTGGTGGCAAGCAGCCAAGTAGATGAGCTCAGCTGTGAAACTCTGGCTTAGCCCATAAAGATAATTAATTACTCTCATAATTCCACATTTACCATAGACTACTAAGCACATATACACACATTGCTATTTTGATGCAAGATAATTCATTACATGGTATGTCATAGACTTAAAGCCCAGAAATAGGGGGATGACAATCAGCGTTGTGATTTGGGCTTTATCCACATGTGGCTTATCCTTCTGCCTCCAAATTACTTTGAATTAACAGACTACAGTAGCATATATTACATATAAAAACTTAACCTCCAAGTACCTACCCTTGGAAATACACATAAACCATTCCAATGCCTGTAACACTTTGTGAGGGGGGAAAAAAATTAGGGTTACTGAGTAAGAAAGAAGTACATATCTTGCAGAAATATAGGGGATACAATTTAGGAGGTATAAAAACATGGATTTGACAAAAATGCTGTGTAACATCTGGGAAATTATTTAACGCCATTGCTTAAAAATAAGAGACAGATGTCAAAATTGGAAGGAAGTTCTCCTCTTGGCATTTTAGATGCTAAGGTTAACTCTTTCAAAAATGTCTTTCAGTGTTACAGATTTCTTAGGTTTATTCCAGTCATTTCTTAGGCCAAACTTTATCTTGAAAGTTATTAAATTAGGAAGCAGGATTACATTACAAAGAAAAAGGGATGGAACACTTTTAAAATATGAAAAGTAACTTGAAAATGCTGCATATGCTGAAGATATTATCTCCTTTGGCTTCTGTTCTTTTATTTTCTTTTTTTTTTTTGTGAAACAAATGGCATTACTACAATTTAAACTGTGAGCCCCCTTTTCCTAGGAGCAAGGCTAGTACTACTCACAAGAATAGTCACTGGGAAAAAAAGGGCAAGAAGCAAGTGGCAAATTTTCTGTATGCAGTCTCTCTTGTCCCATGTAGATGACCTTTTCTGTGCTAGACTGAACACTTAAACTATTGTAGTAAAACATATGAAATTGTAGGCTGAGTTATTAAAGGTAACCATAATGTATCTGTGGGAATTGCTCAGAGACACCTTTGGTTTTAAATAGAAATATTAGAATACTTTTAGCACTCAGGTATGTATTATTTTTACTCTTTACAAATACTTTTTACTTTAGGAGAGATTACTAGTCTGGAGGCAGGAAGATAAACCCTGTCATGTTTGTCCCCTGAGCTGACCTATGTATGAACACATCTTCCCTGTTCATTTCTCTTACTATAACGAGAAAGAATAATGCAAAGGAATATAAGGAATATTTTTTATGTTGAATATGAATATACGAATGCTACTGGACAGTGCTGAAGCTGCCTTGGTATGATGGCTGGGGTGCGCTGCCATAAGCAAAACCTCTTTTCAGCCATGGCAATCTTGGTTCACTACACGCCTTTGTCCAATTGAAATAAGGACATGGACATAAGGTGTTCAAAAGGTCATGCAGAGAAATTGTAGTGTTAGATTGAACCAAGTTAAATCAAAATTTCATATCAGTTTCTATCTCTCAAAAACACATTGCTCTTCTGATTCTTCAAAAGAGTTAATTTTCTGCTTTCATCAAAATATCTCTTGTCCATTACACATAAACCTTGACAATTAAAACCAATGGAAAGTCGGGGCAAACTTCTCATATTTGTAAAAGTGCTCCACACACAATTCCAAAAAGATGCCATTTCCATGCTACATAGTCAAATGGATTACAAGAGATATGCCGTGTTTCCATTTTTGAATTAAGCAGGCACGAACAGACAATGCAGTAATTACATATGTAATTATGTGACACCAATAGAAATATCCTCACATATGGAAAATGAGAAGAACAAATGTAGATTTTAAAAAAGGCTATAGTGAACTAAGTTGCTGATAATAAAAATTATAATCTGAACAAAATTAGGAAAACCAGAAGGAAAAAAGATTAACAAGAAATGAAAGGTACATAACAGTAACAAAGATGGACAAAAGGATAAATAGTGCAACTGTGTTACTTGGTTTTTGACACAATGCCTTGTTTCTTTTTATAAGGTGCCTTGTGAAAATCATACATTTCTCTATTTCATCACATCATTGTTTAACATTTAGGTTGAAACTGAAAATAAAATGATAAAAATACCAACTTATTCATGAAGATTACAAATTAAAAGCTACTTGTGATCTGTTGAACTGCAATTATTTGTGGGCTCAATCCTCAGGCAAACAGAAGAAAAACAACTGCATTCCAGCTGCAGAAAAACCAGGCTAAACTCAAATGACTGTTAATAATGTCAACATTTTTTCCCTCCTTAGCATTAATATGAATTTTACATTTTTTCAAACTGCTAAATAAACAAATAGATCTCTAGATAGTGTAAGATAATGATTTCTTTTAAGTCTACAAATAATCAACATCTGCCAATGTTATATCTCATTCTCAAGTAGGAAAAAGTATGCTTTCTTTACTACCACAGAATGCACTTCCATGTTTTAATACTTAGAGTTCAAATAAATAAGTAGCATTGTTCCTCCTTGGCCACTTTCAAATGCTTTAACAGACCTTTCAATTAACTTGGCACTGTCTGCTTCTCATACCACGTCTGCCTACAGGTTCTGTAGCCAAAGTAAACACCTTGTGTTTAACTAGCAAAGGCCAGTTTGGAAAGAGAAATTTACTAGTTGACCGTAAGTTGGAATGGCTAAATTAGTGATGGGAAAATAGTTTGGATTTATTTTTTTAAAGTAAATCTTATCAAATTCACTCTTAAGTCCCAAAATTTGTCTTTTAAAATATCTCTGGTAGATGCCACTACTTCTCCAAACCCATGTTTGGAGGCTCCTCCTGCCATAAATCAGCCCCAAAATAATGCTTCTATGAGTACATCACCAAACATTTTTTAAAGATAAGTTAAACTGTCTTCTGTAACTCCTGATCTTTATGGAGGGGAAAAAACACCATCACATTTACCAAAAAGATAATTGTTTTGTGAATCATGTGAGCAGTCTGTGCAATTCTATGGGGCTGTTTGGGTGCTGTAAGCAGAACCTGCTCAGCTGAATCAGTAATTAAAAGCATGAGTCAGCTTTTGAGCTAAAGAAGGTGGCTCTTACACTATTATCTGGACTAGCCTTTATAGGAGACAAAGACTAATGCTACCTAATGTCACTTACACAAATATTTAGCTTTTCACATTGTCTACTTTCTAAAGCAGGTCTTTTGATACACCTACATTTCCAGAATACTAATACAAACTACATCTGTTTAAAATGAGGAAAGATAACAGCTCTGGAGTACTTCATGGGAATGGGGCTCTGTAGTCTTTTTTGTTGTTATGGTTTTTTCAATGTCTTCTTTTCTGTAAATTTATGTGAATCAGAGATTATGGATATGGTAATTTCATATGCTACCTTGACATATGAGGTTAAGGTAAAATCTCTCTTGACACAATGGAAGTGTTTATATTCTATATAGAAGGGGACCTTTAATACATAAGTACTCTTGTCATCTCTTCAGTCTTTACTGTTTGTAAAAACAGCAGTTGCTCTGATTTCTCAGAAAAAAAGCGTTTCATATATAAGTTTAACTACAACAGATGTTCTCTGCTAAAAGGAAAATATCTGCTTTTCCAATGGGTGTGGAAGGATTTATCTTTCGCTTTCTTTAAAATCACTCAATCACCGAGTGAAGTTCTAGGAATGCACTGTAACAGACACCGAAGCTGCTCTCTCTCGATCCACTGCTTCACAGAATACTCCACAACTGGTTATGCATATTTGTTACAAACCTGACCATTTGCCATATATCAACCACCGTATTTTGCAATTCAGAAGGAAGAAGTTCTGTTCAAAATCATAAGCACACAAAATAGGATTTCCAGCCTCCTCACTCATCCAGCTCCAAAGCCACTTTCCCCATAGCATCCAACGGAGAACTGCTGCGTGGAAGAGGCTCCTGCCAAATCCTAGTTTTGTGTTCTCTGGCATTTTGATGGAAATAGTTTGGTGTAAGAAAAAAAAATTCTTTTCCTTTTCCAGCCGTGTTCTTTTTCCACTCTCCTTGTATTCTGCAACAGTACAAGTACTTCTTTTGCTGTAATTTGATAGTTTATTTTAGGTGACCAGAACTGGCAGTTCTACACAATCTGTTGGACACAGCAGTGGTATCTGTGCAGGCAGGTGCAATCAGACTCTGCTTATACTCTGGTCTGGCTGCACACAAAGCTGCATTAGCATGGACGTCCCCTTGCAAATACACATCCTGTGCTGCACCACTCCAGGACGGTCACACAGCTTCCAGTGAAGGCCTGCTTCACGTCCAGCTGGCTTCTGCAGGATTGCAAAAGTCTGGTGCCAGCCGAATAGACATGTCCAATGTGCTCAGAGGCTCAAATACAAAAAAGCAGAATTTGCTTTGTGTAGCTGGCCAGAGGCATGAACCATGCTGAGGAGCACCTTTCTGGAAAGCTGCAGCTTCTAGAGAAAAGATAAGCTCTCAAGAACTCAAATGCAAGTACAACAAATCTTCATGGGGTCAATTAGACATTAGCAGTGCTAATGGAAGATGTAACACAGCACTTGTGAAGAGTTAGTAAATGACAGTCAGAGGAAAAGTACAACCTGCTACCACGGACTCAAATAGAAATTGGCATCTCAAATTTACTTGTGTACATTTGGCAAGTCACAGAAAGGGTTTTATATCCACTCTTCTGGTCAATAAAAAAGGAGCTGCTTTGGTGTCTCTCAGCAGGACTTGCCAGATGCAAGTTCAGTCATGCATCTGTCAACAGAAACATTCTGAAGGGCTTCACGTAGGTCATGTAGGCTTTGGGCCTGCCAGGCCTGCCAGAATTCCTTTGTTGACTCATATTTGCAGTCACAGCCTTATTTCTACTTTAGCCTTTCCTGTTTAAAGTCATTTTCTGGCTTGAAAGACACACTTCAGACTAATTTAGCAGACTACCCCAACAGAAAACCTTTGACAAGAGCAGGGCTTTTGTCAATACGGATGAAGTTAGGATCCAACAGACTCTACTTACAGATGCAGGGGACCAGTCCAGACATTTGCTCTGGTGAACAGCACAGTCTGTCATTCTGCTCCCCATCATTTCCAAAGGAGATGAATGCTGTTCTGATGCATAACACATGAGTTAATTGAGCTCTATACATAAATGCATCAATTAATATTTCTCAAAAGATAATTACAGTGTTTAAAACTACTTTGGAAAATAGGAAATTAAAGACACTTGAAAAAGTAAAGATTTTCATGCACCTAAAGGTAAAGTCTTGAGAACAGTTCAAGGAATGTTCCTCCTCTGATAAGGAAATAATGCTTCTCCCTCTTTAGAATTTGCAAAGAATCATATTTAATAGAATTTTTACAAAGATTTGCTATAGCTTACCTAATTCTGATAGAGATCTCTTGGATGTCAATTAGTATAAAAGTTGAATTTTTAAGTCAGGAACTAGTTGCATTCAGAGATTGGAAAAAAAATGGTTATATATTTTCATAAAATTTCATAATTTTACCTGGATTAATTATTACATTACGTTTCAAAAACTAATGAGTATTTTGTAATAAAACATATGATTTTTATGTATGGCCTGAAAACTCTGTTGGAATTAAATTCTGAAAATTAGGTGATGCTAGATAACTTTTTATCTCCAAATATACAAAAGAAGTCTTACAGAAAAAGCATATTTTTAAACTTTATTTGTTCAAGTCTGTTATCCAAGTAGTGTGCATATGATACAGTTTATGCATATATATGCACATATATGTTCGTAAGAACATTTGCTGTATCCAAAAGACAGAATATATATCATATCCAAACAAGCAGAAAGATGACAGGATAAGAAATTGATCAAGAGAAAAAGAAAGATATGAAAATAAAACCACTGAACTGAGAGAGAGAAAGATGTTCTCGAAATACAAAACTAAAACTAATCAAGTTCTTTTGGAGATGTAGGAGAGATTGTGTCTGCAGTAGCCATCTATGACAGTTCCTGATGCTTAGATTCTCCAAAATCAAAACAAACTAATATAGCTCCTAGCATGCTAAAGTGGTATTGTACAACACTCCAGTGCAGAAAAAAAAAGAAATAAGGGAAAAAAAAACAGAGGGAAAAAAAGACAAGAAAAAGAAACTCCTGACAAACTGAAAGATGTGATAACAAAGGGAGTTCTCCTCTGTGGTGTGAAGAAGGATCAGGAGCAGTCTGTGAAGTAACCAGAGAAACCCACAACTACATAAAGGCCAGGATAGAATGTTACATCCTTGAAGATATGCTTTGGGCAGAAACAGAAGCTACTGGGCAAGCTTCTTTGGCTTGTACTATGACAGTAGGAATGAATTATTGTAATGATCCAGTTTGGCTTTAGACATTGAAAATATTTATAACTATATTTTGCTCAAGGAGAATAAGCTGTAGACACATGTCAAGACTCCAGAGAATTATTTGAAAACCTGGTATTGATTTCTCGGATAGCAAGAAGACTCTTCAGTCTCAAAGAGTTTAAATAAATTTGAAGAAAACAAGTACTGAGCAACGACAAGAAGGAACTTGAAACGAGTGGCATATCATAAAAATATCCGTATTTGTTTCCTGCTGTAAAAAGCTCCTTTCAAGTTCACAGACAAACAAAAGAGAAGTGCCCTGAATTCCAAACCTGACCTGATGGAGTGGACAGCATTCTTGTGCTGTTACCACAGCAGGATTTCATCACCAGCCTGAGTTCCTCTGCAGCTTCTTGGAGCTAAGAGCCATGAAGTAGGTTTTTCATTTTGCATCTATACATATAAAATGAATGGGAAATTTAAACCTTTTTTTTTATTCAGCATGTCCAGGCTAGGACTCAAACTCAGATGATCTTCAGTTCTGTTGAATAAAAAATATTGTATTTGCAATGAGACAGATTGAAAATTCTGCTCTCAGACAGCATGATAGGAATCATAATAACAAAATTAGAAAATCCAAAGCCTTCACCAAGAGTAGATGGTGATTCTGTCTGAAGTTTCAGGATTGCTGACTTTTGTCTCAGGTTGCATTTTTAGAGGAATATATTTTAAAGTGAGTCAATGGACAGACTACCATTTTTGGTGGTCTAATACTAAATATTGAGGTTTTTATATAGTGCTTTTGAAGAGAAGTAAAATATGACCTTAATTATGTTCTAGTTAAATTTTTCTATTTAAAAGCAGTGATTCTACATCAACATGGTTGGACAAGTTGCAGCAAGAACATTTTGTACAATGCAGCAATTTTGTGCTACCTAAAGACTCTGTTCTAGCCAGCTTCATAAATGTATTTCCTTTTCTATTTTGGCCTTATTTTTCTAAAAAGGACTCATCCTACTTATGCTGCTTGGCTCCATGGAATCTCTTCTTGAGCACCAAGAGTTGATATAAGGAGCAGCAACAAGTACTCCCACCCACGCCATGGTGAATATGTAGACAGCCCACAACAGTACAAGCAAGCATCAGACACACTGAGGACCAAAGCTAAAGATATGGAAATTGGAAAGAAATGCATAGAAAAAAAAATCGCTGAAAAACTGAGATAAGCATTCAATTCTATATGTAGTTGCATGTTTTATGTATGAAATGTGCAGTGTTCATATTTCTAGCTACAAGCTGTCTTCTCCCTTTACACCCACTTCCATCAGACCAGAGAATCTTCAGGAGAAGAAATCCTGCAGCTCTAAAGGGAGCAAAACCACCTCCTGATGTTGTATTGGAAAGAGGATAGCCTGAAAGCAAAACAGATTTCCGTTGTTGTTTTCTTATGGTTTGCCATTTTGCCTTTTTGCAAACTTTGGAAAGCAACTTTCCAGCACTGACAGGCTGAGAAAAAAATCAGCAGTAATAGAAGTAAAGGGAAAGGCGGCTATTCTTAAAAATGTATTATTTTAGTATAATTATATTCCATTGCCTCCCTGCCCCAAACTACAAAACTACTACCCGACATCGTGCTGAAGTCCAAAGATATAAAACTAACCCCCCTATCTTCCACTGCCTAACTGTTCCAAATAAGAACTATAATACAAACGTAGTCAGCGGTACGATCTCATCATTCTCCATCAATGAAGGTACTTACAACTGCATTTTAGGAAGGTTTGACTAAAATGTGGACAGCACCTGGCCTGATTTAGTCCTTTTGGCTGGTTCTGCCTGCAGGGAGTAGATGCCATTCATCATCATCAGACACTAAGGGCCAGATGCAGAGAGATGCAGGCATTACAGAGCATTCAGTACTGAATAATAACAATACATATAATAAGTACTTAAATAATGGACACAATCAGATACCTAAGAATGAATTTCTAACTGACAGTATATTGAGTGCCAGAATGCATCAGTCAGTCACTGGAGAAAATCATGAATTCTTATCTCCAGCCTCATCTGAGGACAGCAGTTTGTTGCTGCTACAAAAGCGGCATTCAGAGGATGCCTCACCTAGGATGAGGCTATCTGGGGCATGAGCATCAATGTCTCACTGCCTAAACAGAGCTAATTTTGTGAATACTTCAAGCACCTTCAAAACTGAAGCCAAAATGTGTGGTGGCTAGCAAGGCATTTTCTAAAGGAATCAGTTTTACTGATGTGAGACAGCATTCTTTGCAATAGCCACACCTACTCAAATCCCTTTCAGTATTGTATTTTCCACTAGAAAGTAATCCTCACTTTGTTTCCAGAATTAAGAACTTCAATGCTTAGAGGAAATAATTAATGCCTACACAGTGAGTTTATTTTTATGAACATGGGGCTGAAAATTGTCTTTTTTAACCTTCTCACAGCCTGACCAAACTAGAGTTGATTTTCTTTTTAATTTCTCTTCTGCTTTTACCATTTATTGCTGAGCAGCCAAGACTCATGCTCTTGGAGTGACACCCGTTGTGCTATACTGTAACCTTTGACACTGGCTCCTTTGTGACCGGCAGAGGAGGTAAAACATATCCCTGATTTCCTGAATTACAGATCTTGTCTGACAAATCAGACTGTAGCACACAGTAATGCCAAGGTCTCTAAGAGAGGGCCCTCACTTCAGGTTCTTTAGGAAAGAAAACTTCCTGAAAGTCATCACATTTACTGCATATGAGCACCATGAATCCATAGTGCACAGTATGAAGGCAGCAAGGCAAAACCTCTTTGGACAGCAGTGGACTTGTGGGCTATGTCTAAGTAAACTAAAAAGATGACATAAGTAACTGAGCACACTGACATATGATCATACGTATTTGTATTTACCATTTTAGCTACTGCCATTTAAACAGCAGCAAACATACATATCTAAATATATATACGTGTGTGTGTGTATATATATATGTATGTATGTATGTATGTATGCCTTTGACAGGCAAGGTTGCTGTCATGAGGACACTAAGAAAAGCTGGAGGTTTGTGCAATCACAACAATCCCTAATACCTGCCTAACCACAATATCCAGAAGGAAACAAAGAGCAGGGGGAAAAAACCCTAAAAAAGCCCTAAAAATAATTATCTACACACACATATGCAGCATTTAAAAAATCTAATCCTCTCTCTGTACTTCCATGTAATGACTAACCAGTTTCAGAAAGCAACCCCACAGGATGCACCCCGAAAGATATATTGATATTCTTAAACATATTTATAGTCATCTACAGATTATTGTGATATACACAGGAGGGTAACATTAACAGTCCAATCAGCTCCAAACCACAAAGAATACAGAAAGTTTTTCTAAGTTTTTTGTCATCTAAAATGACAATAAGTGAAATTCAGAGTAAACATTCTGTTCTAGATTAATAAAAACAAATGACTGACCTTGGGAAAACAAAATTTAAAAAAACAGCTCTTATGAACTTTGCCACTGTTTTTTACACTTCAAAAGAAAAAATCCACTCTTTTTCAAAAAGAGCCAGGAACATTGCAATACTCATCTTTAAAAGGTTCTCCAAATGAAAACTTAATAAATGTCTGGGATGAAGATGGGAAGAAATCCCTTTGGGAAGAGATGGCAAGCCTGAAACTAGTTTAGTTGTGAGTTTCAAATTTTCCAAAGCACTGGTTTCTTACTCCTAGAATCTGTCTAGCAAGAGGATCTCAGAGGGACACAGTTACCAGTAAGGAGAGAGAGAACACATAGATAACAAGTGATCATGCTTTAAATTACAGTACTATAAAGGACACATATGAAGCACTTGCATTCTTGGCTTTTTTTTCCTAGGGAAGATTTCATTTTAATCTATAGCAATTGAGTGTTAGTAAACAACTTTCAGTACTAGATTTGTAGATCAAACAGCTTTTAATAACAATATGAAATGTTATATCTTTAAAAATAAAAAGCAAAGACTGTGAAAATAGTTTTTCTTAAAACAAAAAACTGATGCCCCGAATTGTAAAAGCATAAAAGAGCTTAAACATTAAAATAATTATCTGATGTTATAACATGAAATATATATAATTCACCTTCAGTGTGAACTGTGAGGTTTCATTAGGATTAGGTTTTCAGACAAAATGCTGCCAAATTTTCACCAGTCCAACTGCAATTTCTTATACCTCATGCTTTTGCTTTTTCAGAAAGATTTGTTTAAAACCGTCTGTTCATCCTTTAATAAAAATATCAGGAAAAAGAATCTCTACCCTATTCCTGTACATACATCTTGCAAAGAAGCTTCAAGGAATTAACTCTTTACATAGGTTTGGAATTTGGGACATAGTGGTACAATGTGCAAAATGTCCATCTGCCACTGCCACGAGGTTTTATACAATTATTACAAATTTCTAATTGCATTTGCACAATAAAGGCTTGTTAGAGTTTGGCAGTTAAATGCCCCGAAGAGCTTATCTACACCTTCTGCCTCAAGATCTCACACCTACTTAGTTGCTTAACAGACTACTCTCCAAAAGAAACAGACTGTGTTTCTTTTGGAAGAGGCAGTGGCAGAATATAATCACATATACTTGTCCTCCTAGCACAAGAACAGAAACTTGAGATGCTTCCTATGTGCCTTCCAGGCATGTGGCATAAATGCAGAAGTTGAGGAAAAATGCTGTGTTTTAGGGGTACAGGGAGGTGATTAAGCTTTGATGGGCCATAAACTTGACTGCAGAAACTCAGAACTTGGTTGTTAGACTCTGTTTATAAATTCATTTTCTGTTAAATACAGACTTAGGGCATTTATCTCCTTGAAAAAATATCAGAGGCCTGACCCACATTTGCATAAACCAGTGCAGGCCCCACTGCCAAAAATGGAATATTTTACTTCATAGGCCACTGTGCAGTCACCTTAAATGTAATTAGATGCCATCAGTCCTTGATTATAAGATATTTGTCGAGACTTGGACAGCCTAAAGTTCTTTCCTGAACATTAGTAAAACTTGGAAAAAACATGTTTTCTTCCAGCAGACATTGTAGATTAGGCCCTAAAATAACTCCAAACACAAAAAGCAATCTTGTTAATCATAGCTTTTTTGCACTTGTATGCATGTAAGTATGCAAACTAACTTCTCCCAACTACTAGACACAAAAAAGCACCTGCATCTGAGATGTCATACTTGTTCTTCAGGTAACTTAGGATGAAGGATTCCAAGGAGCATTTTAACAGCTTGGGAGAGAGGCTTCTCCCAGGGCTTTGAACAACACCATGAGGCAGTTTTCCATCAGAACAGCTGGATGGTAGTGCATCCTGCATTATCATTCCATAGAAAAATGGTTTAAAAATACTGGAATTTTAACTTGTTCTCTATTCCTGGATTTTCCAAGTCTCAACACAAACAGGTCATTTACCTCTATGATTATATTTGACTTTCCTTGCCAAAAGACCAGGATCCTGTGTTCCCATGAGACCATTTAGCCCTAACTGTGAGATTCATAGGTAGCATCACTGTGACAGCTTCTAATCAAATTCTCTAGAAACTTCAGATTGTTTTCTCAGAGAATACAAATTTTTGCAGTGAGGTCTTTCTCTGCTTCTGAAAGATCATCTGGTAGAAGTTTAAATATTCCAAAGCAGTTTTAGAAATATCGTAACAAAACTGTGCCCGCTATCCCAACTAAGTTTGTAAAATAGATCTTGCTTTGTCAATGCAAAAGTTCATCTTATCTTTATTTGGCAATTTTAATCTCTAGAAACTGGTAAAGGTAGTAAAATTATCCTATACCAGTATTAAATAGTTTGTAAGGTTGACCCGAGATTATTTCACATTATCAAATGAATTCTACTCATGCTCCTGCCAGCTCTGTTTTCCAACAGTATTGGCACTCCCTATGTGACTAGCCTAAATATACTTTCCCTTAAAGTACCTGCAAGTTATTGGTGCACAAACAAACAAAAACCCCTGCTCTAAATGACTTGTATGTCTCAGGGATATAGCACTGCAGGAAGGCCTCAGAGGGAAAAGTCTTCCATAGTTCAACATCCTGCGGTCATCGGCACAGCCAAAGGTGGAATCCAACTCTGAAACCCAATACAATTTATGTACACAGGACATACCAGAAAAGATCTGGATTTAGACAGGTACAAAAAGGAAACAGGAGGAAAATATTCTAGTGTTTAATTTTACTTTTACTTATTTTCTAATTTTAATTTTACTTACTTACTAATAGGTAGGTAAGCAAATACATCTCACCATAGGTCTATAGACACAGGAGGTCTATTTTCTGAAACAATAAGCTCTCTCTGAATGACCTAACATGCATTCCTGGTGACCTAATATTTCAACAGACAAATAGTGTTATGTTTATGTCCTGAAAAAAGGAGAATGTTTAAAGATGTTCAGCTTTATATAAAAATATTTCAAGCTGGCAAATGAAAGGGTTTCAATCAAAAAAATCAAATTCTAAATCTCATTCTTGTAACTTCTACTGAATTTGCAGATGGATCTTCTGTATATAAGGCTTCTTTTTGAATCTAATACGTCTATATCTAATACTGACATCTATTGTTGGAAAAATGTGAAGTACCTTTAAAAAAAAAGAGAAAGCTAGCATGCAGAATGAGATTGCAAATATAAAGATAGAACCTTGCCTTATTTCTAGTGCAAAAATGGATAACCAGATACTAATTGGATAAGCCATGGAATTGACTCTACCAGATTTAATGTTAAATGATGTGATGAAAGTAGCATAGCTACCATATCAAGTAACAGCACTCATTTTAGCCATAGCTTCCCAGACTCCACACTTTTTTTTTGGTTGAAAACTAATTTAGAGAAACCCTTATTTTCTAATGTTAAAAAGCCCTCCACAAGTCATCATATGAAACCTTCTTCCTCTGCAGACAAACAGATATACTAGCTCTCAAACTGGAACCTACAGTTTGTTGGAGGACAAACCCAAAGATTCTACAAGACTTCCTTGAGAGAGAGGTGTCATGAGATAATCATATAATTCAGAGTCCACATCACAATTTGGACTATGTGACATGGAAAAATGAGTCTTTCCCTCCTTATCCCTTTTCCTATCCCACTTCTGTATGCAGCAGAATTCACTATCTGTGATCTGTTTATCTGTGATCTGTGGAGATCACCATCAACGGGTGCAGAAGTCATTTAACACCACCTCCAGCAGGAGTCCAACCTTCAATTTTGGTTTTTCACCATTTAGTACAGTAGCAGCAGGGGCAGCAAGTATCACCATTGGAAACAGGATGATGTTTGGTCAGATTGCCTGTCATGAGTTTAGGAGTCCCTATCTTTCCTGGTATCTCCATATGTTTTTGTATCAGTAGTTTGGGAAGTATCTATCTGCTTCACATATGTCTCTTTTATATAACTATCTTTTGATCCTCTTTTGAATGCAAAAGCGTACTAGTTAAAGTTCATAAAAGAAGATCATCCCTCACATTCATGTGTTTTTCCTCCTATGAGATACAAGAGACATTGAAACTTGTGATTTGAGTCAGGTAATATGGCAAATATCACCTATAAAACTTTGTAGCCATGACGCATTTTCTGTAATAAAAGCTGCGACTGCATTAGTACTTTATTAAAAGCAAGTAATTATGACTCTCCTTTGTGACAATATAATGCCTGTAAAAATTCAATTTCAACTAATTGAAATGAAAACTAGTCCTATTAATAATCATAAGGAACATTTAGGCTCTGTGGATTCAAGCTTATTTCGCATAAGTGAGAGAGTATAAAAAAATTTATACAGGATCATAGAATCATTTAGATTTCAAAAGACTTTAAGATCATCAAGTCCAACCATTAACTCAATGCTGCCAAGTCCAACCATGTCCCTAAGAACCACGTCTACAGGTCTTTTAGATAACTCCAGGAATGGTGACTCCACCCCTTCCCTGGGCAGCCTGTTCCAATGCTTGACAACCCTTTTGGTAATGAAATTTGTCCTAATATCCAATCTAACCATCTCCTGGTGCAACTTGAGGCCATTTCCTCTTGTTGTATCATGCCTTACTCAGGAAAAGACACTGGAACCCGCTCCAACTTCCTTTCAGGTAGTTTTAGAGAGATATAAGGTCCCCCCTGAGCCTCTTTTCTCCAGGTTAAACAACTTCAGCTTTCTCAGCTACTCCTCAAAGCACTTGCACCTACCATATGCACACGCACCCACCAAAAGAATTTTCCAAAGTTTCAATTTAAATAAATTAAAACAAAACAGCAATATTTTAAATGCCAGACTTAATAAAACAAACAAATCCCTTATTTTTAAAATGAACTCAGACAACTTTTATTTGTTCTGGTTGTAAAAGTCTGGATTTCCCCCTTTGGCACCTGTTTTTAAACATGGGAGTTTAAAAACAACTCTGTGCCAATTGTCCAAACCACAGCAGGTAGTACAGCCTGTGAATGAGACTATTCAGCAGGCTGACTACATACTCCACTGGGTACACTTGAAAAAGCAGCTCAGTTACACCTATTTTTCTTCAACTATTTGGAAGATTCCCCTAATTATGGGATACCAAAGGAAGCTGCATGAACTTTTTCACCTTTGGGAAAGTAGAAGTGGTTCCCACTCTTTTTTTTCCATGGTTTCTACTTTATTCACTGTGGTTCAGGGCAGTCCGACAGAAACCTTGAGTCCAGCAGGCACAGAGGTAAAGATATTAAATAATCTAATAAAAATCAGTGAAAAAAATAGAGCATGAATAAAAAAAAAAAGTGAATAAAAATAGTCCTCGCTGGGAAAATATGACTACTTAGCATTTTTACATTTCTGTGTGAATGCTCTTTTTAAACAAGAACATCAGGTACTTACTAAAATAGAAAGAATACTTGCAGTAATTTTTAAAGACCAATGATCTATTTAGCATGTTAAAAAAAAATTTTCAACATACTGTGAAATGACACAGACCTACAGAAAACAAGCCTCCATCCTCCATCACTCCCAGAAAGTTTGACTGATTTTAATCCAAATCAAATTCTTAAAGAAAAGCTTCATAAACCATTGTATTGACCCAACTGGGAGTGGAATCAGCATCAATCAGAAGGCTGAAAATGAGCATCTTCAGCTAGAATGAATCGGAAAACTCTTTATCTGGTTATGTTTAAGTAGCTCCAGAAAAAGTTTTGTGGTACTCCATTGTCAAAATCCAGAACAAAATCTTTGCATTTACTCAGGATATTTAGTGACCAGGCACCTGGAAATTTTATTTTCCCGAACTGTGCACAAAGTTAATTGAATACTTCCACTCTTCCCCTCCATGGAAGTCCTGCCATCAGCTGCATGTTTGCACTTTTAAATATAACTAGTGAAAATACAAAACTTCATATAATTAAACATTTACACTACTTAATTAGAAAAGCATTTGTGAAAGAAAGGATGAATATTTAATATATAAACCCAGCTTTGTGTTTTCAGTATCTTGAAACTGATTGGTTTTCAATTAAATCCACATATCTGATAGGAGTTTCAAATTAATACATTAATTTAAACAGTAGTTGTTGTTTTTACTTTCAGGAGCAAGGGAGGGAGAAATAAAAATGAGGGAGGAATAAGGTCAGGCCAACAGCATACCCAAGGAAAACATCTTTTCTAAAACCAGTACTTCTGTTTGGTATCTTTTACTCAATTACCAGAAATTCTCTAAGATGGGTGAAGATTATCTTATCTTTATACAAGCATAATGAACATGGTGATAAACAATGTAGTACTGTTAGAAAGCAATAATCAATAATACTTTCTGTCTCAGAGGATTGTTTCATCAAAAATTCACGTCAGTCTCAAAGCTTTCTCTATAAGCTATGTGGAACACATCTTCTCTTGAGGTTTCAACATGGTTGTTCAGTGTCCCTGCAAGTTAACTCAGCCAGAATACAACTACAAATATTTAACTGGGTGTCATCTATTTAAATATACTGCTATACTAAATAGAGCTCTTGTGATCAACAGTTACTTGAGCTGAACAGAATAAACTGGTCAGCAGTCAGTTTTGCGGTGCCAGAAAAAATACAGACCATCTTTCCATTACTACTTGAAAGGAGGACATTTACTCAACCACAATTACAAGTGTTAAAAGAGTATAAGGACTTATAATCTATAAAAAGAGTAGTACAGGACTGTAGGAGTAACAGAGTTTGTTTTGGTCTGTTTGTTTAAAGAGAACTCTTTATTATATCTCAAAATATGGATACAGATAGGGCTCCACAGCCCCACACATTACCTCAACAAGCCTCTTAATTAAAAAAGACAACATGCATTCTGAAACTCAAAATAAATCTTATTTATTTTTCAATTAGCAAGGTAAATATTTCCTTCAGCAAGACATTTTCTAGTCCTGTGCAGCCCAAGCAGCTAGTGTTGGAATAGAAAATGCCCTCCATGTAACTAGAACACTACAATAATTACAAAACAAAACAAACAACAACAAAACAAACAAACAACCACCCAGATTTCCCACAGCTATCGAGTTAACAAATTTTCCCGTTTCCTATTCCTTTGGGTCCATTTGACTGTGAGTAATAAAAAGCTGAAACCCCTCTGCATTAGTTTGGCCTGCCAGCTACAGTGGAACACTTTGTTCCTCTGCACTCCCATTGAGGACTTACCTGGCTGCTATCGTGGGAGCATGAGAACACACTTCACCACCGTGTGACAGAAAGGGATAGAGGACAGCTTTAAACCATGCAGTTGACATGATTTAGGAGTTTCCAAAGTGCCATAAAGCACACCACAAACTAGGAAACCCAATTATTCCTTTAATTTCATGGCAGGCTTTTGAATTCCTCATGGAAACTCTTAAGCACCTTTCTCTGAAAACTTAAAATTGGAGACTGGAGAATTCATTCACCAGAGATGGTGCTAAAAGCTGTTAAGAGTCCTTTGCTGTTAAGAGTCCTTTCCAAAACTACCATGAGTTTTGGGTATAAGCATTTTAACTTGTCACAGACTAGGGCAGTCTTCAAAGTTACTTCAAGCAGGTAAGAAAACTGGACCTGAGCCAGAAGCAGCAAAATCATTGGGTCCTGTTGTTGACAGTGTTTTGGTTTTATATCATCAATAACAAATGACTCCCCATTTTTCAGTCCACTTTTTAAATTAAAGGAAAAGTCTCCCACAAGCACATTCTTGACTCTTTCTTCTCAACTGAGATTACCTAGCCAAACAAAGGAAGTAAACACCTCTCCATACACCAGCCTCCTTGAGTACCATATTTTATCATAAACAGTTATTATAATCCATATAATCCATAACAGTAATTTTAAGAAAAAAATCAGGATTAAGACTAAAGGCCAATTATTAAAAATAAGATAAATTTCAAGTTAAAGCTGTGAATTACTACTTTCTGAGAACTCTGTTGTTTGAAACTAAACCCATGGTTTGTGCTTAGATGGTGCAAAAATCAAGATCACAGACTCCTTGTCAAAACAATAAATTAATCATATTCACACTGAAAATTGTCAGCATGAAGAACATAACCGGCCAGTTCCCAACTACTGCAAGGACCTAGCACAGCCTTTGCTGGAGTTTTGCTTCTCATCTTTTTTTTTTTTTTTTTTTGAGGTGTGCATGACAGGGAGTGGTTTCTTGTTTCATTACAATTTATGTTTAATTAAGATGTTCCATGCTTCTTCCTTGTAAGCAGTTACTTATTGTGGGACTCACTCAAGTCACTTTGTGAGTAACTTGCAGGCTTGTGGTCAAAGTCAGTTGCCATTTCCCAAATCATGGTGTCCCTTCCATGTTACATGTGTTTTCACCGACTCTGTAGGAGTAAGAGACTGAAGAAAAAAGGGGTCTTGGAAAGCATGCGTAAGAGCTTGCTTTCCAACAACATGCAACAACAATCTGAACAGCCAGTCAGCAAATATGATGAAACACTGCAGACTGCTGCAAATGGCACTGGAGGCTTTGACTTCAGTACCTAATTCATGAGGTGCATAGAGACTCTATTTTGAGTCTTTTTACTGCAGTTAAGCTTAGGAGTTCAGCTATTGCATTGCCACAACATGACTACCTTTAAATGGGAAGATGCAGCCAGTACACTACTAAAAAGCAAGTTCTGGAGTAGCAGAATGGATCAAATTTTATTCCTGACTATTACATTTGTGGGGAGGAGGGAGTGAAGACACCTTCATCTGTAAGCAAAGACAACTTTCTAAACATATAACTATAAAACAAAAGCATCTGAAGGTTCATATTTTGAAAACAGTTTTGCAAACAACCTTTCTTGTGTACAATGTGCTGTTACTGTAAATAGATACACATGTGTGCCTGTTGCATGTATTTTTGCAAGGGCAAATAGATACCGCAGCACACCTTTCATATGCATGCTATAGCAACAGGGAGAATATACAAAAGCAGTGAACTCCAATTCTACCTCAATTTCCCACACCCACAAAAAAAAAAACAAAACCTCAAGCCAAAGAAGTGGCATAAGATAGCACAATAGGGTGGAGCTCAGGTTAATCACAAGGACAAGGGGTTTGCCTGTATATACCTTTTGACCCCACAATCATCTCTATTTATGCAGAGACACATAGAGATTATTCACCTTCCTGCCCAGAGGGAGCCAAGGCAGGAAGCAAGGCTGCTGGGCAAATATCAGTGTAAATTATTGGTGCTTTTGTAATATAAGCGTGCCTGCTTTGGGGGTATTTATGAATTAGGTAAGAAATTAGCACAAAACTGTGTGTGCATAAAACTGTCGCCTGCTGTACTTAACCAAATATTGTCAAATTAGCAACAACCACACTTCCCACTGAGGGCTGTATATTTAAATGCTTTAAAAAATTGAAAGCTATTTTTGGATTTATATGAACCAAAAAAGGGGCTGCAGTTGTGTTTTTTCAAGGAGGAAATAAACTTTATGTCTATATATTTGCTACCTCTGTCAAAAGTGGATTACTGGATTCTCATATGAGTTTATAGAGACTAATTTTTTAAATAAAGTACCTTGAGAAGTTACACAAAAAACCTGAGGGACAGTGTTTCCTTTTCTGAAAGACTAAAACAAACTGAATGCATATTTGGGGAGTAGAAGTGCCATCTCAGACATGCAAATATTCTCTGAAAATCACTGACCAGGTCAGACATGCAAGCTTAATGGAGAAAGCAGGCTTAAGTCTGAAGACCCCTGCAGCGAAAAGGGTTATTTAAAAAAATAGAACATAGTGTTGTTTAGAGGATGGCTAGGAAGAAGAATAGAAGAAAAGAACTGTTCAACAATACATTGAATAAATTACTGCACCAGTTTAAGTTAAAACATTAATCCAGTCCTCTAGTAAGCAAAGGTATTAGCACAATTGGAAGCAGAACAGACTTGATGGTCCACTGGTCCCTTTCAGTACAGTAACTTGTGTTCTAGGATATTTGCCATAATACATAAAAGCCAAAAAAGCTGAAGAGTGTGGACTTAAACAAAGACACATAGCAGGTAAAACTCAGCCCATGTTAACCTGTCATTCCACAGGACAGCCACAGGGTTCAGGGCCACCAGCTCAGTCTTTTGGTTGGAACAGTAACAGGTGTTCCTTCTGTACCTACCATGCATGAGAACTGACAGTAGTACGCATTATTTATTAGTATTCTTATAACTCCTACAAAATTGAATACCATACATGAATATCAAAGAAGTCTGCAATTGGCAAAACAGTTTTAATACACAGATAATTTATATGTAGGTATTTTTTCTGAAAGCAAAGTGCACTATATATTTAATTCTACAGTTTCACCCTAAATCAGAGAAGTTTGTTTCTTGTCTCTTACTTTGACCTTCAGTTTTAAACAATTTTCCAGAGTCACAAACAATTCAAGGACTTAGAGTTACTGCCTACTTATTACTGAACTTCAATAAAGTGATGCTGAATCACTGTAAGATTTATTAAAAAAAAAAAAAAAAAGAAGTTGCAATCTGTGGATACAGTCCATTAGGCAAGACTGGTTTAACGAAATCTCTTAAGAGCTAAAACCATAACCAAGTTTGATCCATAAATAGTAAAACCAGCAGCAGTTTAAATTTACTAAACTGAACCCCCCAAATATCACCCTGTGTTAACACTTGCAAAATTAAGCAGTGTGGATTTCAGTACATTTGTTACAACTGGACACAATGAAGTTCTCATTTTGTAAGGTGAACTTGCATTTCAAGACTTCATAACACAGAATTATTACTTTCATTATATGTGTAGTAGTGTACCTCCAACATCAAAACAGAAGTCCAGAGATATAACATGAAGATAATCTCCTAAAATAACTGCTTTAAAGTAACCAGGTTCTCTCGCAATTCACTTATTAGCATCTTAATTGATTCAAAGTTCTTCACTTGTATCCCAGTGAACAATTACTCATGTAAGTAGTCTCTGGTTAGTCACATAAATGGTCTCTACAAACTTTTAGTGGGGTTACTCCTGAAAGTAACAGCTCACCAAAGTTCAAAATGTATAGGTCTTTCCTTAAAACAGAGAAATTTACACAAACACTTGGAATTACTAACCTTACTTACTAGTTCTTGATTTTTCCCAATGTTACCTGTATCAATTCTAAAAACAGAGGGGCCATAAAATTTTAGAAAAAACAAGCTATGAGCAATACAATCTCATAAACAATAAGAAATCCAAGAAAATAATAAGAAAAAAAACCTAAAAAAACCCCTTAAGAGAATCTAGGATGACTGCCCAAAATAGCTCTCCCCCACCCCTAAAAAACACACTTATACACACACAGATAATTGCTGCTTACTGATTTTGGGGGAGGAGCTTATGTCCAGCAGTCACCCAGCTAAGGGGAAAACCAGATAAATACTCAAGGGTGGCACTTGAAATCATCAGCTTCTGCTCACTCACCAGTGGCAGAAGAACTCCTCAATAGAGGAGGATTCACTCCTCTACCACTCTGCATTGGAGCTCCACAACATTTTGGTATGTCATGATTCCATTTTATTCTCTTTGGTTTTGATGGTAACTTCTTCAGGATGCCTGTTTTCTGTCTGGGGAGGGAAGAGGGTTGATATTTAAGAGCCAGTGACAGCATCCTCACTGCCACTGGAGCTATTTGTAAGGCTACGGGTAAAAACCAGGTTTCAACCTTGGTGAGATTTTTGCCACTGATGCTGAAGCAGCCAGGACTTCATCCTTCATTTGCTATAGCATTAGATAGAGGCAGTAAGGTCATGGAGGTGTTTATGTATTTTCAATGAAAACTTTTCTTCATTTCAGGGGTTTTGATATATGGAACTCCTGAACTTACTTCAGAGCTCTAGTTTAAATGATCCCTGTTTCTGAATACTGTTGTCTTGAATAGGCTGCCATCCAATCAGAATTATTCTTTTCCTAAGAGTGAACTATTGCCTCTAATCTATCTATACAACAGCTCCATCATTCAAAGTGATAGCAATGCTGATTCCCTTTTTCTTAGAGGATTTTTCATAGCTAGTGAAAGCAGATGGAAGTAAGCACAAAATAATGTTACTTCTAATACCAGTAATCTAAGAAAACTCATTTATTCATGTTCCAGAAATGTAACCAAACAGCTTTTCCTTAAAACAAACTTTCTCTACCTTTTCTAATGCAGAACAGATTTGGAAACATGCATTTACAAATATCTTTACTGCTGCTGTTTTGTCTGAACATTGTCCATGGTGGTGATGGATATTTTTCTGAGAGATATCAGAAACAATCCAGCATCAAGGGGCCACATTTTCTACCATACAATGTAAAGAGTCAAGGTAAGTTTACTATTTTTTCATAATAAACCAACACAATTATTCCTAGAGGGTCAATACATGAACAAAACCTCTTGCCTTATGCTACTGGTAGTCGAATTTCACTAACAGTTTAGGTTTACTAAAACAATTTTACCACTGCAGAAAGAATTTGCAGTGGCTCTGGAGTTGCCTCCCACTGACAAAGATGCACACCTGTCAGAAAAATTTTTACATGATAACCACCAAAGGCATATACGGCAGAAACAAAGTAACAGCTCAAAGAAACAACTCCGTTTCAAGAGTGGGAGTAACACAACACGATTGTGTACGTAATGATGTACAACATGTTAATTATCTTCAAATTTCTTAATTCAGCCCTGGGGTTTCTAGCAACAGGCCTGTCACCTACAACCTACCTATATTCAGGAAGAACTTTTACATATTTTGTCAGGTTATCTGTACTCAAAACAGATGTTAGGTGTGAATTTAAATACATTTATGATACACATGGGCAAATGAAGATCCATTTGAAGCCTAGAAAGACAAAATAAAATGATATATAGTTGTAAAAATGTGCCATAAACTTCTACATAGTTTTTCATGAGTGTTTTAAGCTTATGCTTTAATTATCAGAATTAGCACATAGTAATATAACAATTCCAGCTTTAGGATATAAAAAAAATCTCTTCATTGCATAAATCAGTCTTAGGGCAGCTTGTGTACGCAATATGTAACCGCAATGCTACATTGTGGCATCTTATTTCTGGTTATCCTCTCTGTCCCTTTAAGTCAAACTGGTGGCTATCCCTAATGTTTGAAACTATTTGAGTTCTGTTTTATTTTTCCATGCCTAGGCCAACATCTTTTTAAAAAAACTTGAAATCAAAGCTTCTGATCCATAATGTCTACTCAAAATTGTCATTACTAAAATTAAGAGAACTGAATCTTCCTTGTAAACATCCTGCCTTCCCCACTGAGAATAGCATTATTTTCTTTCAGACATCATCAGGATATTCAAAATAGCATTGTTTTTTGCTGTATCCCATCTACTTTTAGTTGTAATAATCACACTTGGGCAGAAATGAGGAAACTGAATGAGTGGCTCAGAAAACAGCATTAGCAAAAAAGCTTCTCTTCACCAGAAAAAGGACAGGGACAAATCTGGAGATCAGAATTGCTGCTCAGGGCATTGCATCCACATTACCTTCATTCAGGGAGTTTATTTCAGATTAGTTCTGCAGACTGATTCTCTGGACTGTCTGATCATGAGCAGCACACATGGAGCCCAAAGAGACTCTGGTCTCATATCAGCTGGTGTCAGCGCTGGCCCCATACCAACCAGCTCTGACACACATGCTCCAAGAATCTCTGCAGTAAGAACCAGATGAAAGCAGCATGGCTGGGAACCTTACCCCCAAAATATTCTTCTGGGCTGTACCAAAATACTGTCATAGTTTCATCCCTTGTCTTCAGCACAAGGACTTTCTGGAATCCTAACAGCATTCCCGGATCAAATTTAGGTACATGCACATAAACAGCCACTCTGAGGACTTACTAACTAGAATTCTCACTGAATTAAATGCTGCATTTCCTCCCTCCTTCCTCATTAACTTTTCATAGTGTTTTTCTATTACTTCATTCATAATAATTTATATATTTATACTATTTTAAAGTGAAGTATAATATTTACTGGCTATCCTCTACCATACTTCATTTACTTCTCCTCATAGTGTTTCTTCTTTCCCCCTCTATAGAAAACATCGGGGAAGAGGGAAACCAGCAAAAATTAAGCAAGAATCAGGGTAGACAGAAAATGGCGTGAAAGGGGGAAATGAATTGTCCTGAGCTAAGTTTTCACTTTATATACTAACACAAAATCTAATGTGAGTGAAAATCCATATTTATAATGAGAATGACTATATCAAAACCTGAGAAGTATAAGATGCTCTTGATTTAGGAAAGGTAACAGAAGACTATATACTAGACCTCAAAAGCAGAAACAGCCTACAGTTATATAGACATGTGACTCCAGTCATTCAAAAGTGTTTTTACAAATTTTCATTTGGTGAACAAGCACCAAAATAGAGGACTGTTATTCTTGCATCTGGAAAGCAAGCATCCTATAGAGAGTTTTTAGAAGAATTTAAAGAGGAAAGACTGTGAGAGATCATCACTCCTAATCTGAGATTATCTCAGAAGAATAAAACAGAAGCCTACAGAACCAAATCAATCCAGCTTTTGTCTAGGGAGTTGTTCCATACGCAAACAGCTCAAGTAGCAATGGCAAGCTTTTCATCATAGCTTATTTTTCCTATTTGATCACCCAACATTGACTTTTACAGATACAGTTACCAATAAATTATCTTTTTGCTTTGTTCAGCTTTGTCAAAAAGCAGCCTGGGACTGAAATTTCAGTCTAAACACAAACCGGTGACTCATGGCAACATATAACAGATCACACAATTTCTGTTGACAACCAAAGCCTATTAAAGTTTGGTGAAATTGTTTAAAAAAATCTTGGTCTTGACAGGTCTCCAGAACACAATTTTTTAACCAGTATGTCCTTGGCTTGAAATATTTGAAAAGTCCAAGCTGAAAACAGTAATTGAATGAGGTCTCACTATTCAGCAATGTTTAAATAAGCCATTACTGCAGGTTATGTTAAAGTCTACATATTTAATTCAATACATATATGGGGTTTGACTGCACTAGAGAACGTAGACCAATTTTGCATCAAGGTATGTGCTGAGACATGTAAAAGAGTAGCCAACCAATACTTCAATGTTCTTGGTATACGTTCTACTTCATTAATGGATTTAGCAGTCCTTTTCTCAGAGGAATAACCATTGCTTTTAGACAGCACAATTAAAATTACAATTTTAATCTAAAAGCAGCACAACTTTGGAACAATACAGCTCACAGAAAAATCTCTATAACAACATGAGCTCTGACAATGCCTTTAACATCTTATCTAAATTCGCAGAAACCCCGACTCTGTGAACCTAGGACTGATATATTTGCATCTAAAATATGGTAAAAGTAATAAGGAGATGCACTCTGAGCTAAAGTCTGATGCAATCTGCCACCAAAAAAACCCAAAAAAGTTTGTCAATATATCACAAATAAATCACATGCTTGTATTCTATGTGTAGGATTTTAACAGCTATCTTCCTTTTCATGGCCTTAAGAAGGATGAGATAGGAAGATGTGCAAAATAAGTTGATATGCATTTGTGCTGATTTTATGCATCAGCAGAAAATGCACTCTCTGCACTTTCTAGGTAAGAACAATTTCCCTGTCAATACAGGAAGAAGGCAACCTTGCAGATCCAAAAACAAACCAAAATCAAATGTATTTCATAAGCATACCTCCATTATTTTTTTACAACAAAACAATACGTAGAAGAATAGTTTCCACCTTCACCTCATTTTTGGTCCAACACAGACTGGAAAATGCAGTTTATTATCTAAGAGACAGCAGAATAGCAATTGCATAAACTTTCATGTGTATATATGTAATACATACACTGGTCTTTTTGTGAGAGACTGAATGGAAAAATTATAGCTGATACAATTGTTGATAAATTATTAACCTTTTCTAAATAACATGTTGCATATGTTGCACTATAAAAAACAGAGTCCAGGCTCTTTTTGCATCCTTCACTTTTTATTTTTAAAATTACTTTTAGAATTAACATCCCTCACAGATATGCCATTTTGTTCTATAATGCTGCCAGTTGTTGCAAACTACTGAAGTAGTCTTACAGTATCTATGTTAATCTTGTATGTAATGTCCAACAAATCAGCATTCTAATTCCAACATGAAGCTGAAAGATCCTCTAAACACACAGAAAACTTAAGTAGTGAGCTTGTTTGTTTAGTCCTCTATTTGTGACATTTGGTTAAGTGGCTCCACCTGCTGTTTTGGTAACCAAGAAAATGAAGTAGTATTAAAAAAACCTGAAACAGTGCCAGAATTCTGACAGCAGTAAAGTGAATTATCAGTTGTGACCTTGCCACTGTGTGAAATTTTTATGATAGACAGAAGTCTTTCAGACAATATTTGAAAATACAACAGGCATATGTTTACAAAA
This sequence comes from Coloeus monedula, assembly GCF_965178545.1. Lineage (NCBI taxonomy): Eukaryota > Metazoa > Chordata > Aves > Passeriformes > Corvidae > Coloeus > Coloeus monedula. Next base: position 70,753,915 of record NC_138782.1, read on the forward strand.
GAACCAGTGCCATGGCCCACTTTTGAAAGTAGGGGAGAGGGAAGAAGAAAATTCTCACTACTTAAATGTAGCACCAAGTAGTTTCCGGAAAACTGTTACACCTGCACAGACAGCTTTCTGTAATTTCATTCATCAAACTGGTGACTTGCTAAATCTGTTACCTGGCTGGGGATGTTCTTCCTTACTTAATAGTCTGCATCTGCCTGCACGGCATTTTTTAAGCTCTCTCATGACCCTGAATCAAAAGCAAAAAAAATATAAAATTCTAGGGGCCTTCTATTTCTCATTTCCAACAAATTTGCACTTGTTACTGGGAAGGGCTGTGAAACACTTTTACTCTGAATGTCAGGTTCTCAGTGACCAACACAGCAGCTGAAATTTGACTTCTACCATGTTCAAGTTAAACTAGCCCTTCATGCATTTCACCACCATGCTACATTGCCTGCAAGTATGTTGTAGATGCCCTGGTTGATCTGGTTTCCTCTCTCTCACAGGTGTGCAGGTAAGGGGGGAACAAGGACCCCCTGGTCCCCCAGGCCCCGCTGGACCAAGAGGACAACCAGGTCCTGCAGGAAAGCCAGGGTTTGGAAGTCCGGGTCCCCAAGGCCCCCCTGGTCCTCCAGGACCACCTGGATTCTCTGCGGTTGGAAAGCCAGGAGTGCCAGGTCTACCAGGAAAGCCAGGAGCAAGAGGACTAAATGGTGAGAAGGGAGAACCTGGACCTGTTGGACTCCCAGGAGCAAGAGGGCCACAGGGGCCCCCCGGCACTCCCGGCCCCGCAGGACTGACTGTCCCTGGCAAGCCAGGACCACAAGGTCCTCCAGGAGCTCAGGGGCCAAGGGGACCCCCTGGTGAGAAAGGAGAGCCAGGTATCCCTGGTATAAATGGACAAAAGGGAGAAAACGGATTTGGCATTCCAGGCCGTCCGGGTGGCAGGGGTCTTCCAGGCCCACAGGGACCCCGGGGCCCCCCTGGTCCTGCTGGGATAGGGAAGCCTGGTGAAAATGGCCTGCCAGGTCAGCCAGGTCTGAAAGGTGACCGAGGTTTTCCAGGTGCACCTGGAGCAGCTGGTCTCCCAGGTCCCCAGGGCCTCCCAGGTGAACCTGGCGAAATTGGCATTGGCAAGCCTGGGCCAATGGGACCACCAGGAGCAGCAGGCATCCCTGGAGCCAAGGGACATCCTGGACCTGCAGGGTTGCCTGGATCCCCAGGACTCCCAGGTTTTGGAAAGCCAGGATTGCCAGGGATGAAGGGACACAGAGGGCCTGAAGGTCCTCCTGGCCTTCCAGGACCTAAAGGAGACCAAGGTCCAGCTGGTGTGCCAGGAGAACCAGGGCCAGTCGGGCCACCAGGGAACACAGGCCCTCAAGGACTCAAAGGTTTGCCTGGTGAAAACGGCCTTCCTGGGCCCAAAGGTGACATGGGCCCTGCAGGCCACCCAGGATTCCCAGGGACCAAGGGGGAACGAGGCCTACCAGGATTAGAGGGAAAACCGGGATACCCAGGTGAGCAGGGTCTTGCTGGTCCTAAGGGACACCCAGGTCTCCCAGGTCCAAAAGGCGACACAGGCCCTGCTGGGCTACCTGGGCTGCCTGGTCCAATGGGTCCACAAGGAGCCAAGGGAGTGCCAGGGACCAATGGTGAACCAGGCCCCAGGGGGCCCTCAGGAATACCTGGGATCAGAGGCCCCATTGGCCCCCCTGGCCTGCCAGGAGCCCCTGGTGCAAAGGGTGAGCCAGGAGCACCAGGACTGCCAGGCCCAGCAGGCATTTCCACAAAAGGCTCAAGTGGACCCATGGGACCACCTGGACCCCCCGGGCCTAAAGGCAGCAATGGTGAGCCCGGCTTGCCAGGCCCCCCGGGTCCTCCTGGTCCCCCTGGCCAAGCTGTAATCCCACAGATGCCTGAAGGCTATGTTAAAGCAGGAGAGACTCGGGAGCTATCAGGAATATCTTTCATAAAAGGAGGAGTAAACCAAGCTCTGACAGGGATGCCGGTGTCTGCTTTCAGTGTCATCCTCTCAAAAGCCTACCCTGCAGCAACAGTCCCCATCAAATTTGATAAAATCTTGTACAATAGGCAGCAACACTATGACCCCAGAACAGGAATCTTCACCTGCAGGACCCCTGGACTGTACTATTTTTCCTACCATGTACATGCAAAAGGAACAAATGTTTGGGTTGCACTCTACAAAAATGGTTCCCCACTCATGTACACCTATGATGAGTACAAGAAGGGATACCTTGACCAGGCTTCCGGCAGTGCTGTCATCGATCTTATGGAGAATGACCAAGTATGGCTCCAACTGCCCAATTCAGAATCTAATGGTCTCTATTCCTCTGACTATGTTCACTCTTCTTTCTCAGGTTTCCTGTTTGCTCACATCTAATATCCCACTTACCCTGTCCTGACACACTCTCCTTCAGACCATTATAACCAGGTACTGATCTGATTTATCAATAACAGGTCATGCAATTTCAGTGTTGCAACAGGAGGAGGGAGTGAGAAGGTGGAAGAGAGTGGTTCAAACCTAGTAGAATGATATTGTGTGTTTTTAGAAAATTGTCATTAAAAAATTGTTTTGAATGATGATTGTCTGACTGAATGCAACATTAAAATTTTACGAATTAATATAATGTACCAGTCTCCGTCCTTTTTTCTTTTTTTCCTTTTAAAAGGAAAATCAGAATTTCTAACTATCACATTGGGTCCCCAAGGCCCCCCTGGTCCTAACACAATAAAGTATGCTAGATTATCCTTCACTATACTTGAATTACCTAAAGGTATTTTATTCCAAGTAAATGGTCTCAAATACACCACAGTCAGCTCAACAGCTGGACAATACACTTCAGGAACATTCTACATCCAGCTTCATCTATAAGCTATCCAACAGAAGACAAGAATGACAACTCTATTAGAGTGCATATCAACATCACAGTTTTTGTTTAGCTCTACTGTTCTTATTAATGAATAACTACCTTGGAGAAAGGTAGATTTACAAATTATTACATGTTACTGAAGATCTACAGTTTCACAATATGAAAAAACAGCCCAATTTGAAGCCTTGAAATCCACTTGGCTTTCTTTAATGCACATTGATGCAACAAACTAGTTCAACATTTTAAAATCTCCTAATATTCTGTAAAACTACAATACTCAGAGTCCTATAAAACAACATTGACCAAATCTAAAATTTAAAAACATCTCTTCACAAGATGCAGACACTTACAAAACCAGAACAGCTTTACCACCCCTAAACTGGAGATAATACTTGCCTGGATTTTTCCTGAACTGTTCATTCCTTTAAAACACAGTAGTGTGAGGAATTTATTTGGTAAATTTATCAGATATGGCAGTAATTAGTCAGTAGACATAACCATATTTACCATATCTGCATACAAACATGTCTCACAAAAATTAGTCATCTCTTTCATTAGTTATGCTAAAAGTTAGCTTATGAATTGTTATGAAACCGTAATAGTTTGATCACACATTTCTTCCAATGACAGCTGCCATTCACGTGCTTTAAAAGTATCATATATATCAAAACCTTATGAACCCTTAAAGCTACTATTGTTAGCTTCATTTTTTTTAAGCAGAAGCTTTTAATCACTTGCACTGAAAGTCTGTAGGCCTATGCTTAAAATTTTTGTGATATTATCATTTCTTCATGAAAGCAGAACTTGAGGCTTGTTATGTTGTGTGCATTTGAAATCAGCAATGTCCTAAGTACTTGATAATACACTGGGATTAATAAAAAAAGCTAGGTACCTTTTGCTTGATAGTTGATCCATCATCAGGAAAACTATATAATGTTTTGGAAACTGTAAAGACCTACCATGAAAGCAACTTTAAGATTTTTTTTCTTCCTCTTTCTAAGTGCTGCTGGATAAGGAAGCCTGTGGTTTAGGCTATAATTCAGTGAAATAATAAATGCTTAAATAGTGTAACATGAGATCTATTTATTTTAGCAACCAAGTAGACATAGTCAAGAAAATTGGTGCTACTATTATAAAAACTACACACAAATGTTTGTATGGAAATAATACAAAGAACAGTACCACCATTTATAAATAGCAACCATGCAATACTTTTCTTTCAAGCTAAAATAAAACTCCAGACACTTGAGTCTGATTGTCTACTCCACTTTTCTAGCTTAATGTTTTAGGATAAATATTAATTACAGATCTTTGAAGAATAATCTCCTTTTTGCACTAAAACTGTTTGCTCGTGCAGTCATGCACATTAGTTCAACAGCACTTCCCAGTATTCAAACGTGCTGCTGCCCATCCACTCAACCAGCCTGGAACTTTTGTTCCAGAAACAAATAGAGGGACTGGATATGGGACCTAGAAAATACGACTTAGTAGTTGTGAGACTCTGGTCTCAACATCTGGTCTCTTTCACAACATGAAATGTATACCAAAGCACATGCTTGAAATTGTTGGAGATGCTTGGTGCTCAGCAGTATACTACTGCTCTGTGATTCCAATGAAGTCAGAAGAAACTGGGCCCAGACAGCATTGTTAAAAGCATAGTGCACTAACCCTTATCATCCATCTATCCATCCATCCATCCATCCATCCATCCATCCATCCATCCATCCATCCATCCACTTTAAATCAGGTTTTGTCCTTCATGTCTTTATTCCTTGAACATGTGGGACTTCAAAAACTTCAAATAAGTCTACAGCTTGGTACCTCATGCCTGTTTTTTTTAAGTCACTAAGTTTTTCATAATGGCTCAGATATTAAGTCACCGAGAAAGCACCTCTTAAAACTGAAAAGCCAGAGATGATACAGCAAATTGTGGCAAAAGCACAACTTATACTTTGATTTTAGCTTTGGATTTTCAGTTTAGAGGGGACCTTGAGATGGTCTGTAGCATTCTAAAGCTTGTTTTTTAATATTTCCTCCACATGAATATGAGCAATCTATCTAAAGATAAAGCCCTTCCAAAAACCCTATTTCGTCTGGATCTTGGATATCAGAGGAAAGAAAATCCAACATGAGATTCAAAGGAAAACTTAAAGCCTGTAATAGTACAAAATCACTTCCAAAGAAGTACTGAAATTTCTGAAGCCTTACGTGATAAAAAACATGAAGCACCCAAATACCTTCTGTATTTAGCTGGAAAGCACAGCAAAGAAATGTATCAAATTTACTTTTTACTTGCTTCTTTGTTGCAGTTTTCACAATTAAAACAAATAAAGATATCTCATCACTGCTACATCAGCATTAGGAGCTACTAATATTTTGCACAACTTTTGGAAGATTGGTTTTTTTGGCCAGAAAAGCATCTTTGCTTTTTGTTTCTTATATTTGAAGTTGCATATAAAAGATAAAACACACATATCACAGACATCTAGATTCATTATCTTTTGCCAAGACCATAAACTTGTGATCAAAAACATGTGTATCAATCCTTGCTATGGGCAATTTATGAAGTCTGCTGACATATCAGCCATGATTTTTTTACTTCTGAAATGAAATATAATCTTATAAACTGGCTGAAAATATTGCAGATATATAATTTTAACTATATAGCCACAGATGCTACAGTTTTCAGAAGTCTCAGGAAAATTACAGGGGAAGACAAGTCTTCAGAACAGAGGAAGTAGCCTTTAAGATAAGGAATTTTACAAAATTCTGCTTTAAGAAGTTGTATTTGGCAACATTTCCCTCAAAAAGCTATTCAATTTTCTGTCAAGAAAAATCATCAAATCTGAAATTTTTCACAAGGAAATAATTATACAGTACTTCAAGCTCTTCTTAGTCCTCTGAAGAGCACACGTTGTTTCCACAATATGCCAACAGTTTAATAGTGTAAAATACATTGCCCCATGATGTTTTCTTTAAAATTGCTCTTTAGTAATATCTATAAAACATCCACTAAATCCAACACAATCAAAGTAATGTTAATCACCTCGCAGTTGCAAAATATTCCAGTAATAAAAATAAAATATTGAGAATAAAATGGATTCTCAAGTAATGTAATTCTCAGCTTGGATATCAATTGCAGAGAGCACCCTTGCAGGTGTTACTCTGTAAGCAATGACCACATAGCAAATATCTGTGCTCATTGCTATCTGACACCACGCTTTTCTGATAGTATTTTTTCATAGATTTTCTTTTTCTTTCTTTCTTTCTTTTCTTTTTTTTCCTTGAGTTATTTTTCACTATGGAATGTCTAAAGTAACACAGGGCTATTTGGGAACCCCCTTAATTTCCTTTTGCAAGCCTCAATTCTTCACTTCTTTACAAGTAGAAGAGTGGGTTAATACCCTTCATCAAGCTGAGTCAGGACAATTAGGCCTATCTGAAAGAGCCATCCAAAAAAAATATCATAGGGCAATTATCTAAGGCAATTACCATAGCTAAGACAATGAAAAGCAAAATCCATCGGACACCTGATTATGATCAAAAAAATTATGTGAAAAAGAGAAGGGACAATGAGACACAAGGGCACACTGACAACAAATCAAAGTGAACTGCAAACACTCAGTGGAATTCAAAAAATAAAGCGGTCAGTCGTTCTGCTCCGCCTCTGACAATGGCACTGCTAAGACGGCGTTTCGAGTTGGGAACTTTGCGTCCCCTCAACTGACCACTTAATAAGTTTGCTCTTGAAACTTTACCTTGACTAACTGTTAATGAGCACTGCTTTTCTCTGAGGGGTTAAACCCTCTACAAGACATGGAGTTAAGTCAAAAGCCTGTGGTTTTCCGGCCAGACTCTGGGCTATGAAAGACACTGGGACTTCCTGGTATGTAGATGTTGGGAGCCAAGTTTAGGAGTTTCCTCAGGAAGTTACGTTAGATGTGAAACTGAGAAAAATAAAATCTCTTTGTCAGCAGTGATAGAAGATTAGTACCATTATTCTTATATCACAGAGGGGCCTGAAGCAAAAAGAGATGCTCCATGGGAATATCACTGGTAAGTGATACAGGAAGAAATTATCTCTGGTTCTTCTGACTCATGTTCAGTGCTTTAGCTACTGGACCATGTTATTAAATGGAAAATAAAAACACTGTGAAGCCTTTAAAAGTGATTAATGACAGAGTATATCACTTTCTTATATTACAATATTTAAGTAGTGCATATAATTTGTATTGTTTCACTTCTAATATTACAGAGCTTTATCCAATAAAACTCGTGCCTCAGTTACTATACTTTTCTGTATTTTTAACACTCTTATGCATGTGCACTCTGACAGAAGCTAGAAAGGATTAAGTCATATCACAGATTTTATTTGCAGATTCCAGATTTACATATAGAAATAAGTACCTGATAGGTATAAGTGTCCAAATGTACACACAAGCAGACACTTACATATAAATAAAACTGAGTAATTATTTGTATGACTTCAAAGTTCAGACTACCTTTTTCCTGGATCTCATTAATTTCCAAAGAACACTTGTAAAAAATTTTTTTTTGCTTCATGATCCACACCTTTTTGAAAAAAGAGTTGTCATGGTTTGAAGAAAAGAATTAACAAAAATCCTAAAAATATAGTTACAGTTGATTAGGGTTGATTTCATATCAGCAGAAAAGAAAGGATATATTTATTTTGTGTACAAACGAGTTCCTAGGGAAACTTATATCTACCAATCACACTCTAAGCTCCAACAGAAACTCAGCAACAACAAACAAAGCACTTTGGGAATATCTTGCTGGTTTTTACCATTTGCATCCTGGTATCAACTTCCATTTTTGTTTGGAATCTCTGAAACAATTTTGTCAACTACATTTGAAAGGAATACAATAAGTAGGACAGCTCAGGTGAACAAAAAGTAGGTTTTAAGAAGGTCCAAACTAGACAGGTGTCTAGTGACTGTTGCATCAACCAAGGTAATTCTAATAGTAGTTCAGAATTCAGAACTGAGCTGCATATAAATGTTTTACAAGAAACAAGGTTAAAAATAATTTCAATTAACTGTGTGCACCCACAATGGTTAGCCTTTATTATCAACTTATTATTTTATATTATATTTAGTAGTAACTCTGAAGTTATGTCCATGAAGAAAGGAAAATAATTTCTTGGTGAAGGGTATCCAAGATGTTTTCCAATTCTAATTTATATTACAGTATTATAAGGTTGGTTTTGGTAGGAGAAACACTATTATTTAAAAAATGGTCCCCTGCAATTGTTAGGAAATTCAAAATTGCCTCTGTATTGTGTCAATACCACATGAGGAATTCTAATCAAAACTAGAGCACTAAAGAAATTCATCCAATATTAGTTAGTACTTGAATTTCTTTCCCCAATGTATTTCTGATTTTATATATCATTACAAGATCATAAGGAATAGATTCAAAACACAGTTCAAGGATGTCCACTTTACCATACCAATCATGGTAAGAAATCATTTTTCTTCTAAATTGAGTGAAATAGCATATCACAATTGTTATTAAAGACATCAAAACAGTGAAACGAATCAGAAATAGTAATGATAAAGATGTTTTATTACAGGAAAAACATGTGTTTACTATACAACTATTCATGAATGTGAAAAGTAAAAGCTGTGTTGAGTAGCCTACAGCGTACTTGCAAACATCTTTGCTCTTGCAAGCACATGTAATACTTTCAGCTGTTATAGTGATTCTTCAGTGAACCCACTTACCTTTAAAAGCTGATATTTTATAATTATGTTGGATAGCAGCCACCATGTCCTTCCAGAAGTCATACTTTTTCTGACCGTCATGCTGTAAATGTCAAAAGGAACCTAGTCATTATATCAAGTATCAGCTATTACAAGCTTTCATATTGAAACAGTGACAGAAATGCCATGAATAAAGAAAATTATATGGATTAAGACAGTAGTAAGACAGCAGGATTCAGGACATCAGGGCTCAGTAGTACCCAGCTTAACTTTGGGTAACTGCAGACAAGTTATGTCCCTCTTAGAGGATTATGATGGGACGAGGAAGGGAAAAGGAGAAATGATTAATATTTGAGAGGAACTCCAAAACATTAAAGCAAAGAGGGGCATCAGAACAGCAACTTACAGAATGAGCATCCCACTGACATTTGGGAAAAAGAAGTGCCTAGGGCTGCAGACACTGAACTTAACAAGCATGCTGACATTATCCACAGCCTGGCATTGATACCACCTTCCACCTTAAGGACTGGCAAATCCCTTTGCTATAATTTAGACGTAATGCCCTTCTGCCAAGAGCCCTACCCCAAACACGGTATAAAATACTCATCCAGAAGCCTGGCTGAGCAGCACTTGATTGCATTGTGCTCTGAAGACTGCCAAACCCCAGCTCTGGCAGAAGAACAGGGGAAGGCAGTCCATGATTATGAACAGTCTCTGGCCATTCCCAGAAAGCTTCCCCAGCATAGCAGAGCTCCAGTTGACCTCAGCTGCCCCTTCAGAATCTCACATGGCAGAGGAAAACCTTCTCAACCAGCTGAGCCCCACAGCACTCTCAAACTCCACAAATTTTAGTAGTGATGAATGAAACAGATGCAATTACACAGCCAGCCAGTATTACAGAGCAGAGGATTAGCTACAGAGCCTGTAGCTCTGTAACTTACACAGTAACCTGGCAGCAGTAAAGCAGGTGGTATAGTCTTTATGTGTCATGGAAAGTATTTCTGTAATGCTGTTACAGGCCTTCCACATCTGCTTTAGGATACATTTCAAGTCAACTGTTAGCAGGTTTCAGGGCACTGCTGCCCTCTGTGTATTGATATCTGCACCGATACCCGAATAATGACCCATTTTATAAGCATAAAGCGTTTTGTAGAGAGGGAAACATTCAGAAACTGAAAAAAACCCAAACTCAAACCCTTATCACTGCCAAACCAAAACCATGTATTTTATATATACTGAAGCAAACTGCTATTTCAGGCCAAATCTGCCATGGAGGCTTCCAGAGAACAGTCTGCTTTTACTTTCACAATCAGCAAGTCACACAAACAAGGTCTTTTGTGCATAACTGACAAGCACTATGGCAGTTTGCTGATAGTCCATCAGCTCTACAGTTTAAGGGCAGGAAAGATATGGTGCTGTGTGGCTTTCAGAGGTTTTTTTTTAATCCATTCCTATAGTAAACTGCCACAGAAACACATAAAAGAGCTAATAAAGAGAAAAGGTTTCATATGTCAGCTTCAGCTAGCCAAGGATGCTAACCAAGGGTGATTATTCAAAGCCATGTACAGGAAATACTGGGGACCATCTGTCTAGCAGCAATGTAAGCAGCCTAAGCTAGCACTCTTCTCAAGACAGACTCAACTGTCTGCTCCCCTCATACTCCATGTGGCTGGCTTAGTCCTTAGTTTGGAGTTTTGGATTTTTTTGCTTGTTTCTCCCAAAAAAACCCCCAAAAACCAGTGCACTGAACAGAAAGTTCCTCAGAGTGCTGTTTTGAGGACAGATGGGTACTAGTTTAAAACCGGGTACACTTCCTTCAAAACATTTGAGCTCGGGGGAGACTAAAATAACTTAAACAAATTTCTTGCAAATCTTCAGGCATTGCACACAAGATATAAAAGAAAACTGACTGATTCCCGAAAAGCAGAGAGAAAACTGTATGCATGGCCATGCAGTCCACCATGATTTTGGTATGATTACAAAATGTGATTTTATTAGCTGAACCATCAAAACAAAGCAATGTGTTGTTTAGCTCATCAGTGTGAAGATCAAAACCACTAACCAGCTCCCATGCTTTGTCTGAAAACACATTAAGAGTTCTGGCTCTGGACACAGCAAAAACAGACACATTTTTAACAGGGCAGGGTAGTCCAGCATCCAGCTCATGTGTAAACCTATGTTGAACCCAAACTTAGCAATTCCCACATCTGCTTCCAGTAGAAAGCTTTCTTGAACCTAGGATGGTGTCTGAAAACGGTAAGAAAACAGCACTTACTAAGCAGGCTCACAGAACAGGACACAGAAGGCTCTACTTTATTTTAGAAATGTGAAAGAAAAAAATGTAATGGTTTCTAACCCTTAGGATGCAGCATTTTGCAGGCATGAGTTCTGGGCTGGAGAGGCTGACCACCTCCTGCCCTGCATCTTTATCAAGTGGCTGATGCTAACCTTCCAGGGAATTGCTGTAGCCCTCCTGTTGAAATGGGGCCAACATCCAGAAAAATACTCTAGAACTGCTAGGAGATGAAGAGGGTGCATGACCCACTTCTTGTAGCTCTTCGGAGAAATGGCACAGCTTTAATTCCCTTCGGCTGAAGATGGCACTGACCCAGGACCAGTGCTCCAGCCTGCAAACTAGTAATAGGATGTGAAAGCTTATTACACACATTCTATGATGTGCTTTCTCTCTTAATAAGTAGGTGATTTGTGCTGAGTCTAAATTAAATACAAAGTAAATACAATACAGGTGTCACAACTGCAACAGGTTTCTAAGCTGTGAACAGCTTAGAGGAAGGAGATTAATCAGGCAGAAAGTTAAGAGTCTTACTGAGCACCTGTCCTCCATGCTTCCCTGATAAGCTAGTTTTAGCTAACTCTTCATGCAGCACTTGGACTTAGGCAGCAATCTACTCAGCATGCTATTTTGGAGTGAAGGCTAAAGCAGCAAGTCACCTAATATCCAAAGAGACCCCAGATACTCATCTCACAGCTCTGACTTTCACTCTGCAGACAAAGTTAAGTAATTTTCAGTCCTGCAGCACTTTGGTACCTCTGGCCAGAAGACTGCCTCAGTACTCTTTTGACACCAATACAGTTACTCTGTGAGAAGAACTCTCTCCTACCTCCAGCTGCACACAATTAAACATTCAAACCTACTTTTACACAACAAAACCATTATCTTCAAACTTCAGAGGCAGAATTTAGGAGATTCTATTTAAAAAGCACTGAAAAAGGTTCAAGTATTTTCCACCTTAAGAATTTGACCTATTGTTTATCAGAGGAAAAAAATTTAAAAGATACTATGCCAGAGGTGTATTTATATCTGTGTACACAGATCAACATATTTAGGACAAAAACAAGCTTAAAAAATGATGAAACAAAGCTTTCAAATCATTAACGACTTCCAAATTAGCAAATCAAGTCATTCAGAAAACTTACACTTTATTTATTTCAAGTACCATCAAGCATAATTGAAGATAATTGAGACTTTAAGAACTGCATTCTGCATATCACAGGGTAAACTTGAGGAAACAGCACATTTCTATTAGTATCCTAGTTATTTGTGCCCTCTGGTGGAAGTACTTTTATTTTGAACATGCCATGTAGCTCATAATTATCTTCAGAGACAACTTTAATACAGTAAGTCCAACATGGAATAGTCCAAATAAGAAAAAGACCTTGATGCTGTTCAATACCCAAATCATATGCATTTAATAATGCATGCAAGAGATGTGGTGGTGAAAGAAAAAGACAATGCAATACATAAGTTTCAAACAATCCAGTTCTTACCTGATCTAAGCTGTCCACAACCCTTGCACACAAGAGAGCTCCTGGCAGGTCAAAATAATTATCATACAAATAGTATTTAGCTGGAAAAAATAATTTAAAAAATATACTTTAAACACCCCTGTATTGTATGCTTTAATCACAAACAAAAATTACTTTTGAATAATAATATAAGCTCCTATTTGGATTTTACTGGTAATAAGCATTATCTGTTTCCCAACCTTTGTTAGCCTTTTTTCCACTTCTGATTCTCACAACTGGCAACTAAAAGTTGTTTATCTATATGAAGACAGTGAGGTTTTAATAAGACATTTTAAGATTCTAAAATCCCAGGTGTAAGAAAAGGGGGAGAAACCATGAGTTTTAAGTCAGGATGGTATCTTTCAACTCTTCCAAAATACGTTTTTCCCTAGCAGCGAAAACACAAGAGAAGTGTTTGAGAAGTTCAGAGACATTTGGACAGGTCTGACACAGTCATGTCCCTTGCACCCACATGCTGCGGACAGTGCCTTGGACCAAGGGGAAGTGTGCTCACATTACTACACGAGTCCACAAAACAGAATTGTATCAGGAGGGTGCCAGTGTCCCCCCAGACTAAGGTCATGCTCAACAACTCTCTCCAAGGAGTGAAATGACTTAACCAGTGATTAGGTTTTTTTTTTCCATAATCTTGTGTGTCCTGTCTCTTAGGTATATTCAAGAACAAGTCGGCAAAATGGGGATTAACATCCACAACAGAGACCAAGTGCATGTTTAAGCAAAAAAGAAAAGCACATTTCCTATATGACCAAAGGCAACCTCTCTCTTCCTGCCTTTTGCAAAAGATTACCTGCAGTTTAGAATAAGCCTTACATTTGCAGTCAGAAAAATCTCAAGGAAAGTATCTCCATTACATAAAAAAATGCACCTTAAGTGAACACTTCCTGTGTGTTATTTGCAACTGCCAAGATCAAAGTAAAGCAGAGAGGAAACACAGAGCAAGAACACAAACCTAGCCACAGTTCCTTCAAAGTGACTCCTCTCTTAAACACAAGGAACTTCAACTGCAAGGGGAGAAGTTTTGTTTCCAGACCCACATTGTTCTTTGGACCTGCACTGAGACCTCCAGTAACAGCACTGATGGCAACAAGTCAACAATTAAGAAAAATTTAAGATTTGTCCTAAATGAGATAGGAGATCAGTCAGCAGGTATTCAGTAATTTACTGTGTATCAGCTGTTCCTCTTGGGTTCTGAGGCTCTGTCTCCTTATCAATACAATAATTATTAGTAGTATTATTAGTATATTTATTATAATAACATTTTGTTTCAATTATAAGTTGTTCTCAACGTGAGATTTACCATTCTTTCTGATTCTCCTGCCCCCTGGGCCTGAGCAGGGTGGGAGTGAATGAGCAGCTGTATGCTCCTCAGCTGCTGGCTTGGGTTAAATCATGATACTGGCAGTATCAGTCTATTTCATCAAGGGACAGTGTGCCCACCACTATAACCAAAACATGCCTATAATGTCAGCTCATTTGTCTTATCATGAAACACCATGAAATAGATTTAAGGTGAAGTCTAGTACTAGAAGTTAAAAATACATAAAAATCAAGTTTCCCCCAATACATTTACCTATTCTGGCAATTTCCAGTTCAAGCATTTTTACAAATCAGTGTTAAGAACTAACAGTATGAGGCACTGAAGGGACCAGAGCAATTTCAAAGAAGAGGACATGCTAAAGCATAGCTACCTGTGCGTGAAACCATTCCACTGACTGTATTAAAATGCTTCCACTCCCGCCTTCCATAGTTCTCCAGGATCTCTTCGAATGTCATGCTCTTTGTACCATGGCTTGCCCTATTCGATGCATTAAGTTGTTTATAAAAAAACAAAACAAAACAGAAAAGGGTTGAAAACATCCAAACATTACTACTTGTGCAAAATAACACACTGCAACTGGATATTGCAGGGGATGCAAGCTGATCAAAACTGACTCTCTTTACAGCTTAGAAGTTTCCCAGGACCTACTAAGCTTTTATCACATACATTCCAGTTCTTGATAAAAGCCTTACTACACAAAGGTTTGGTTGGCTGGGGCACAGCTACCGTGCCTCACCTGCTAACACAATCACTCTGTGTTGCTCGAATGTTTTCAATTGTGTGAGGACACTCACTATACTTGAGCTATCAGTATACACTGCACAATAAAGCACAGTGCAGAAAGCCTATACATCATTCTGAAGCCTGGTAACGCTCACAGAATGCAGGGCAGGACTATGGAAAAGTGCTAGTTTGAGCCCTGCAAGCAGCTCTTTAATACATAAGTACACACAAGCCTTTTTAGGCATTAAAAATCAAATAGTTGGGACCATCAAATTGGGTCCCATTTTGAAGCAAACACAGGCAACACCAGAAGAAGTAACCCTGTACCACTCTTCCCTTTAATGAGGTATATCCCTTAATCTTGACTTCTGCATTTAGTACTCCAAAATTCATGCTATTTAATGAATTTTGGGATACACAGCGATGACTCAAAAGTATTTCTTTCTTCTTTTAATGAGATCTGATTTTCCTTAGCATCTTCAGGCTCCTTCTCCCACATGCTATCAGAAAAAAAAAAAAAAAAGTAGAGTCTGTCTTGCATACTGAATTACACAGATTTTCATTCTGGAACAAAATTAGGCAGAAATGGGACTAAGATTAATATACTTTAGATATATTTGCTTTTCAGTTTTTGATTCAAAACAGCAGTCTTCTATATTAAAAAAAAAAAGGAGGGAAAGAAGAACTAAGGATGTACTGAAACGATGACTGAAAGCAAAACAGCTTTTAAGAGGAAACCCCTACAATTCTGAAAGTGAATGTATCAGTTTCTGTGTTTAATTTATCTCAGGCTATTTAAATTACATGTTGTAAACTTGCAGAATTTTGAATATCTATGGCACAAAATAATAGTCATTCCAGTCATTAGTATTAGTCATTAGCACTGCCTCCCAAGCCAGGTTACTCTCAATCCAAAGAAATACTTTACTCTGGATTTTAGCAGAACTGGACAAAGAGTACATTGGTAGCCACCAAAGAAAATGAATTCACTTTCAAGATCAACATGTCCTCAGAGTCTCAGATTTTATTAAAAATGAGATATTATTTACTACCAGCTAATACCAAAACATCCCCAAAAGATTCCATACCTAACATTAACAAAAACTGAGCACCACATTAGCAAAGAGTATTTAAACTTTTACATCTAATAAATTAATGCATGCTTAAATTAATATTTTAAATATTTATAAAATTGAGAGATGGCATTTAGAAAGGGGATAAAATGTTAATGTATTTAACAATATAACTTATATTTAGCAATATAGATTTATTGTCAATATTACCTTAAAACTGTTCCATCTTCTGCAAGTTTCAGGAAGTTTCCTTCTTCAATGTCCAACACCAAGCCTTTGCAACTAAGAATAAATTAATTTTACAGAAGAAACAAAAAATTAATGCTTTCAGAGGACTGTCTTCATATCTATCAGTGATACGCAGTTACAGAAGCTATGGTGCTTGTAGCTACGATGCTACAGAAAACCAAACAAGTCACAACCCTTCAAATACTTCCATGTTTGAACAATGCTCTCTATAAGAAAGTACACATTATTGCAATGAGGACTGGATTTTCCTTACATAGCAAAATCCTACTAAATAAACCCCGTTCCATGTCCAGTAAATTCAGTGACTGTTCATATAGATTGATTGGAGGTTTAAGGTCCACATAGTTAAAACTAAGAAATGTGATATTTAAGTCACTTCTATTAAAGAATTTTTTTTTTTTGGTGGCAACTCCTCTAGCTATTACTAGACTGATAACACCAGTTACTACAGAAAAGAAGGGTAGAATATCACTCTAAATGAGGCAACTGAATAAGCAAAGAACACATGAAGCAGAAACATTTCCATGTTAGTCATCACTAACAAGGGAAGAGTTGACAGCATCGGAGACACCTGGCAAGAGTTTCTAATTCTCCCTAATAAATCTTTATCTTTTGGACAATTGAATCTAAATTTCCTTAGGTTCTTTGAAAAATTAATTCAGAATTCAGTGGTTAGAATACAAATGAATAAATGAGACTGAGGAAGTAAAGGCACCTTCATCCTCTATGAGGCACCCAAAGGAAAGAAGGTATGCCATGAAGGCAGCAAGCAGATCCCAACCTTTCATGAATGACTCCTGGGCAAGTAGCAATGACACACTGTTACCAGCACTGTAGGCATGCAGGTCCACGTTAATGAACCTCCTGCTTCAATAGGAGACCAAACCCAAAATCTCTAGAGCTGAACAAAGGATTTCTTGCACCATAGGCCTCAAAATATGATAAATAGATACAGTGCTCATCTCACAGAAGTTGAAATCAATCTCATTGGAAACTGTCCAGTCAAATATTGAATTGTAAAAACGATTACACAAGAATGCATTATTTCAAAAAACATCTGTGTGTTTTCCACTAAAAATATCTAGTGATTATCTGGCCTTCAAATCTCCACCCCCACGGCCTAGATAATAACCTACTGAAGTTAAAAGATAAAGGTTCAAGTTCCTGCTCAAAGACCACTGAGTTCAGAGCAGGAACTTGTGTTTCAGTCTTTTTTATCACAGCTTTGCGCCTAATGAGCCACCCAAAGGCTACCTCCCGGCATTTAACCTTCTTGTGGTTTCTCAGAAGGCTGTTGGGATTATTCTACCTTACACAAACACAACAACATCTGTTGAGAGAAAAATGACTAAAATCTGATGGTTACTGTTGAACAGAATGTAGAAGACAAAGATTTATAAAATAAGAGAGTGAGACTAATAGGCTCCTGTCCAGACAGCTGGAAGCACAGACAAAGCAAGCTTGGATGCTCAGTTCTCTCTTCGAAATACCACGTTAGAAGTATCTCATAACAAATACTTCTTAGAACAAGTATTTAAAACTGTAATTTTTGATTTGTCCTTTGGACTTGACAATCATGACACCAACTGCCTAATAAATGAAGCTATTTTCCGGGCTTTGTAAAAGTTACAGCTTAAAGGAATGATGTTATTTTCAATGTACTCACCAGAAGTCTAAGCTGTCTGGTGCTAGAATCAGCAAGTCTTCGTCATAGCCCTTCTCCGTTACCAGATACTGGGCAAAGCTATCATATATTAGCTACAAATGAAAAAAACATATGCATTCATTATATCGATTAAGTGAGATCAAAGACACTGCTTCCTTGGGAAGTGGCAAGATGCGAGCGTTAGCGCCTCCTAAGTGAAATCACACCAGGGAGCTACGGGCCCTGTCCCACTGCCTCCACTGGGAAGTAGTGCCTGAAGTTATTTCTATCACAGCTGGAAAACACACAAGAGTTCTGCTGCAATGTGTCCAGCACAGCCCAGATTACAACATTTTACTTTACAGTCCCTGTGCTTCAAGACTGTTGGGAAATCAAGATAGCAAGTAGTTAAAGACTAGTCACTACTTGCCCCTCCCCAATCCTTTTTGTTTTGTTCATTCTCATAAATTTTAAATGTCATGGTTACTGAGATTCAACAAGCAGCTTCCAAACCAATAAATATTTATCTTTAGGGGGCATTTTAAAAGTATTTGACAGAATTTATTTTGAAGAAAATCAGCAACTACTGAATAAATGGTTATTATTTCTAAGTTCAGAAGGCTTAGCATGACACTCAACAATTTATTAATGTACTGTGCTGGTAAAGTTTTACAAGCAGATCTACGGAGATGCTGCCATGTCCTTAAAGACCATCCAAAAATACTAATTGCTCCCTTTTTCTCAAGGTTCTTTCATTGAAGTTGTTCCCTGCCCTTTTTTCTTTAATTACAACATATGGTCTTGGAATTAATATGATTAATATCTGAGAAAGACAAATATGAAGGCCAACGCTGAAACAGTAAGAACTAACTACATCTTCAGCTGGGCCTGTCAGCCTTTTAAAGTACTTTTTATTTCCAATAGGTAAGGAGGCATGCAATGGGCATGTGTCAGTCTGCCTCTGTCTTCTGTGAGAAGATGAAGAGTGAACCAAGTTTAGTAAAAGGTTTCGGGATTTTTTCTCCATTTTGTTCATTGGTTGGTTAGCGTTTTTTAAAAACTCTTATAGTTATCAATTGTTTAATGTTTGCCATCATCAGACAAAATTTTTATCAGCAAGAATGTGCTTGTGTAAGATGTGATGTGTGTGGCACAACAGAAAGAACATGGAAGGTAAACCTACTGTTACACAGGTTTCCACCTAGAAATTTAAGAGCTCATGCATTTTATTGCTACTGTTGAACCCTCTTTTGCAAGGAAGATGCTTCTCCACGCAAGTTCACACATAGCTAAGGGAAGCAATGCACTTTTTCAACACCAGATGCAGTGCACCATGCCTATTAATAAATGGGACAGCTCATAAACATTTGTTCCTCTACCAAATTCTGAAATATCTTGCAATTAGCGTGGGAGTCCTGTGCAGTGCAAAATGTACTGTAGGTGACTGTAGGCAAAGAAAAGGGGAGAGTGAGACACCAGGAGCATCCACGACACAAGATAGCTCCTGGACAGAGTCCTGACATCAACAGAGAAGGACAAGTCAGTGTAAGATTACCGGGGGTTTAAAAAAGAAAGTGCCAAGGGCGGGAGCGCACAGCACAGGACAGCACTTCCTCTCCGAAAGAGACCACAGGGCCAAATCAGAGGTGCCGCGTGCCTCTAAACTCGGCGTTTTACTGTAAGCACCAGAAAGTTCGCAAAGGTCTCCTGTCCAAAGTGCTGCGGACTCCTCACTCTGCAGCATCTCTGGATTTGGCGGGGAGGCTCTACCTTTTCCTCGGCGCCGCTACGGCCAGGAAAGAAGCACCATTTTCAAGGAAGGAGACATGGCTGTCCCCTTCGCTCGAGCAGAGGCCTGCTGAGGAAGCGCCCAGCGAGAGATGCACTTGCGTTTCTCTTTTCTTCCGTGGATGTCTGAGCCAGCCGGCGCAGGGCTCGCTGCCCCCGCCGGAGGGGTCCCGGCCCCGCGCCCCGGCGCTTTGCCTTCGGCTGGGCATGCGGCGGGAGCGGGGCGGAGCGGGGCCCCTCCCGCGGCTTTCCCGGCCGCCCGCGCCGCCCGCACTCACCCGTGCGCTCTGCGGGAGGTGGTACCGGCAGAGCGTGTGGTCCAGGTCGAAGCCCACCACGTCGCAGTCAGCCAGGCAAAAGTGCTGCTGCATCGCCGAGCCGCCGCCGCCGCAGGCGGGCGGAGGAGGAGAAAGAGGCGGGACGAGGAAGGAGCGCGGGCGGCGCTTCCTGCGGAGCCGCGCCGGGCAGAGCGGAGCGGGGCCCGCGGGACACCCTCGGCCCGCCCCGCCCGGCGGGGCCGCCCTCACCTGCGGCACAGCCTTTCGGACAGCCCGGGGATGGAGGGGCGGGCACAGGGTGGATGGCCGGAGGCGTGTCCAAGCGCTCGAATTCGAAAAACGCGCTTCCCGCCGAGGCTGTGTGTGCCTGGGAACAGGCGTGGGAACGGTGGGCTCCTGCTCCTCTGACAGATCGCAAACGCGAGTCATCGGGGGTGTTTGGTGGGACCTGGCGAGCAGAGAGCAGGCGGGGAACAGGAGTCAGCCTTGGTTAGTGACAGGACAGCCAGTGCCACACCGCAAGGGCCCTACAGGGGACAATTAGCATATGTAAGTAGACAAACACTACTTACTACCTCATTATGCACCCTTAGCACGTTTGCGATGATACCAAGCTGTGTGGTGCAGTCGACGCGCTGGAGAGAAGGGGTGTCATCCACAGGGACCTTGACAAGCTTGAGACGTGGGACTGTGCAAACCTCGTGAAGTTCAACAAGGCCGAGTGCAAGATCCTGCACCTGGGTCGGGGCGATCCCAAGCACAAGTGCAATGGACAGAGAGCAGACCTGAGGAGAAGGACCTGAGGGGTATTGGTGGATGAGAAACTCAACATGACCCAGCAATGTGTACATGCATCCCAGAAAGCCACCTGTGTCCTGGGATGCATCAAAAGAAGTGTGGGTAGCAGAGCGAGGGAGCTGATTCTGCCCCTCTACTCTGCTCTTGCTGTGCCCAGCTCTGGGGCTTCCAACATAAGAAGAGTGTGCACCTGCTGGAGCGAGTCCTGAGGAGGGTCACAAAGATAATCAGAGGACCTAGAGCATGTCTCCTATGGAGACAGGCTGAGAGAGCTGGGGTTGTTCAGCCTGCAGAAGAGAAGGCTTCAGAGAAACATTACAGCAGCCTTACAGTACCTAAAGGAGCTTATAGGAAAGCTGTAGAGGGATTTTCTACAGAAGCATGTAGTGATAGGACAAGGGCTTTAAACTGTGGATAGGCTTGGATTACATGTAAGGAAGAATTCTTTCCTATGAGGGTGATGAGGCACTGGAGCAGGTTGCCCAAAGAGTTATGGATGCCCCATCCCATGAAGTGTTGAAGGTCAGGTTGGATAGGGCCCTGAGCAGCCTGGTCTAGTGGAAGGTGTCCCTGTTTATGGCAGGAGGGTTGGAGCCAGATGAACTTTAAGGTCACTTCCAACGCAAACCATTTTATGTTTCTATGCATCAAAGTCCCTGCAGGGTATACTGTGTACAGTAGACCACACTATGCTGTGAACCAAAATTCCATAGGTAATTCCATAGGTAACTATCTACCTTTTAATTTATTGACAGTTTTGGTATATTGACAGTTTTAGTATAACATGCATAAACAAATGAGTTTTTGATAGGTATCTGCTGAATAAATAATGCCATCGTGCAATTAGAAAGGAAGTGCTGTCTGAAAGAAAGTATTGTATTTGGAGAAAAGCACACAGATGAGAGTTGCATTGAGGTAGTCTTGTTCTCTGTGGTTGAACTTGAATAATAGTGTCCAGCTAAGGCTGGACTTGGGATGCTAAAACAGCTGGGCTTGACATCCTTGTTTGAACGACCTCCTAATTCTTCAGTTCTTTTCTCTCAGTAGACCAATGACGCCATCAAAACTTTGCTTTGATTCAAAAAACATGAACAATTCTAGTTCAATATATTGTGAATAAATATATTTTCTTTTAAAATTCTTGTATGGCTATAAATGGAATACTGTAAAATGTATTTGAATTGAGAGCAATTGTTAAAAAACATTTAATACAAGCCTTCTTTTCCAGTGTTGCCTACCTGGCAACAGCTGTAAGTGTTGTGCTTTGTAGGTGGATAAGCTGGAGTTCAGAACCATAGCAGCAGTGTGCAGCAGAAATTTGGATTATATCAAATTATGATTTGATTTTTGCAGGATGACTCAATGATAATTTGGTATTACAGAGCAAAATGCTTTTGAAAATACATTTCAGCAGTTCAAAGAGATAAAATGTACTTAATATATTAAGATTCAGTTTGTTATATTCAGGTAGTCACTGAATGAGAGAAATTTAATCTCATGACCTGTCACATGCATTTAAAAATTCTACAGAGAAGTTTAGTATCAGATTAGGAAGTGGACTAGACAGGAAAATACATAAAATTAGGAATAAAATTTAAAAATGTTAGTAGTAGTACAGGATGAGCATTTAAGGTGTCAGAGCAAGACAGAAATGGATTACATAATTTTACCAAATCCCATTGTACAGCAGCTTCTTTCAACAGTTCTCGGTATCTCCCATAGACATTAATATACTTTTTAATGTTGTATATATATATATATGCATACCATATATTATATATACATTGCATATTATACACAAACCATACATTATATGTATGTACACACCATAGATTATGTATACATAATGATACATACATGTGTTTTAGATATATGTTAAAGAAATACATATATGCCTAAATACATAAAAATTAATATGTGAAACCTGAGCATGCAAAAAGATGCATCCTGGACCTCACACACAACAGGGATGATAACTATCCAGATGAAGCAGCAGCCTGGGAACTAAGAGCTCAAGATAATTTACCTTTCTAAAGTTGCTCACTTCAGAAAATACAGAGCAAATTCCTGTCCACTGAAGTTGATGGCCACAATTTTGATTGACTTCAGAAAGTCCGAAAGTTCACCCACAGTTGGTGTTTCATGCTATTCTCACATAAAGTTTGTCTGCCTTGCAGATTATAGCAGTACAGCTATCTTATTCCAGTTACTTTTTTATTTTTTCCCCTGAAAAGGATTCACGTAGCTTCCAAAACAGGGTTTAGGTTATGGCATTTAAAAGGTATAACTTTTCTTGCTATGCCAATAAAACATTTAATACAAAAACTCACCAGAAAAGCAACTTAACACACTGAAGTATTGAAACATCTGAGCAGATATTGAAAATTATGTATTCCTTGATAGAATAATGGGATGGTTTGGGTTAGAAGATCAGCTAGTCCAACCCTCTGGTCACTGTATTCACTGCCAATGAATGTAATCTTGAACATCCAGATTTTGTGAATACTGCACAATTATATTGATAGCAATGACAAGCTATCATAGAATTTACAATACAGAAGTACTAATCATACTTATCTTAAACCACTTTGTGTAGGGAACAATTTTCACCCACTGAGAAATTCAGTAAGTTAAGTTTCAGGTACGTGAAGCTGAAGATTAAATCAGAAGTTTGGCAACAAGAAATAGAGAAAATAATGATGAAGAAAATTGGTTTTCAGTTCTGGAGAAAGAGAAGATAAATGAGAATAACACCTTATCTTCAGTATTCGCAGCACAAGCCTGGTAACAGGAAAGTTTTGGCAGTCTACTTTCAGCACATATACCTCACATTATATATCTTTTTCTTTTGTCTTAAAAGTGTTTTGTCTCTCAGTTTGTTCCTTTCAGATGAATCCTTTAAATATACTGACATCCCATTCTAGGGACTTTCTCAGAAAGGAGCTGCCTTTAATGAAAATCATCTGCAAAAACTGAAGTACCTTAATGTGCTAACAGCACTCTTTCAGTCCTGTCCTTCAGGTTTGATGGCACCATGAGCCACTCAGAGATGTCCACATAACTGAAGTTGAACTGCTGGGCTATCAGCTCCTAATTGAATTTATTTTAGGTTTCCCCACAATTAATTTATGCATCACAGTAATTGCTTTTATGTTGTAAATACATGATAATTGGCAAATTTGGTAAAATGATAAATCCTGTCCTAGTAGGGGAAATTTCTAACTAGTCTAACTAACTGTAGGAGATAGAACTGCTTGTGGTGTGGCACACCTGAGGCTGCAGGATCCCTCAAGCTGGGGCTACAAGGCTGCCCATAGGGACATTCCCTCTCTGGCCCTCAGCCCCTGGCACACAGACACTGATGGAGCCAGCAGGAGAGGGCAGCGGTTTCTACACGCCCTCAGCCCCCTAATGTTTAGTAACCTGCAGGAAACATGTGTGAAGTGGGAGATTTGATGTGTCAAAGCCTTTTAGAAGTACGGAAAGGAGCATTTTGGTTTCCATCGTGCCTCATCATACCTGCTTTCCATGCAGAACAGGCTCCTAACTCCGGGTAGTTTTGCAGCACAAGAGTGTATTAACATGCCGTGGAGAACAAAAGGAACATAACTGAGTGCGGTAACATACATAAAGACATGAGAACCGTGTCAAAATACCTCAAATGTATCCTAGCTGTCACGCAGAAGTGGCAGGCCTCTGGGCAAGGCAAGTACTGCAGCTCCTCGCTTTCTTTGTCCTTAAGGGGGCAGCAGTACAATACATTGGAGCATCTCTCTGAGTTAGCTGTGAATCTCCCGCACCTTAGTCTATTTCACTTTCCCTAAACTTCGTACTGTCCTAAGACTGTACGGCTTTGTCTCAACTATGCAGTTGTAGCCTTTTGTCTATATTTTGCAAGGGTTATAAGACTTTTTAGTTAAAAAAAGGGAGGGGATCCTCATATTGCTATGGAAGAGCATGCAATAGTGATACGTGAAAATAAGAATTTGAACAAATACAATAGTTTTCATTTTAGACAAGGAACACCCTCTTATGCAGAAGTAAAGTCAGAACATTCTCTATTTTTCCCTGTTTCTTTTTAAAAACAAATGAAAATTACTCTGAAATAACATCAGTCAAACAAAAAAGTGCTGGGTTTTTTTTTTTTGTTTGTTTGTTTTAAAATATATTTTATTTTAACACACTGCTGAGAGATGAGTCTCGGGGTTGCATTTGGTTTAGCTTTTAACCCATGAAGTTATTCAGTGCACAGGTATAGGATTGCCTCAGAGCCCAGCATCCTCATCCTAAACCATCTTATGGTGCTTCAACGGGATTCTTCATGCATTTAAACAGGATTGATGGATTTGCTTCCTTG
The DNA here is from genome assembly GCF_965178545.1 of Coloeus monedula. Classification (NCBI taxonomy): domain Eukaryota; kingdom Metazoa; phylum Chordata; class Aves; order Passeriformes; family Corvidae; genus Coloeus; species Coloeus monedula. Next base: position 70,778,574 of record NC_138782.1, read on the forward strand.
ATTTCAAGTTTAGGACACTAGGAAGGAAACATGTTTGTTTGGGAACCATCAGAGGAATAAGCTCAGGATATACAGAAGTAGGGCTATGATTTATTACAGAGTGATACTTTGGGAGACAGATCTAGCAACACTAATTTATTTTAAGGATAACCTTTGTCTCTGCAAGACAGTGAAATCTGTCAAGAGTATATTTTCTTTGAAAAACAGTCTCTAGCACTTAGTATTTTTTCAGTAGACTTTTAAATGTTGAGCAAAATGCTAAATAATCTTCAAGGCATCCCTCTGTGGCACACAGGATACCTTGTTACTAGGTAGAGGAAGCTGTAAGAATATCATTAAGTATTGATCAGGATTTAAGATTTGATTAAATTCCAGCGATTTCAGAAGTTTTACTGTTTATTGGGTTGTTTAGGAACCTTTTTATGTGGTACAAAATATGGACACATCAACTTTTTAGTGGAATTACACACATAAAATTTATAGTGTCCTGCTGGGATTAGGACATCTGATTGCATCTGGCACCTCAGTACGATTTTCTTTACGTTCTATCTCACCAGCATAGAAACAAGACTCAGGCTGCTAAAGACACAAGCTTCCCAAAACTAAACCCAATAGTTCATCAAAAGGTTAAACAGACAGTATTCAACTAGGTGCTCAAAGTCCCAAAATCCTTCTTACTGTCCTTATCATCTCTCAGATCTTGTAATCTACCTCAGGCTGTTCCCACGCAACATGAAAGAAGCAAACGAAAATCAATTTTTTTTTGTCAGAATGATTAATAACCAAGACTGATTACTGGACCCTTGGTGAGTATATATTTTAAAACTCTGCAGAGTTGTTTAAAGGTACTTGGAAAGATTTTTCTTTTTTGACCTCGATGAATGTTACATTTAATCAAAAGAAATTGCACTAAAAATACAGACTTTTGGGGAAACTATGCTTCCAAAGTAGACCTTTTTGTATTTAACAGTGAGAGAACAGTGCAGTTTCTATGATCTATGAGACACTGTTTTATTTTTCCTATGTTTGGGGTTTTTTTCTTTTTCTTTTGGACCTGCTGTTATTTTGTGCTTACAATATTAAGCATAAAATCCAGAGGACTACTCATTTCTCAGTCCTCATTTCCTATTCACTTGTAGTGTATTCATGGACAGATAATATAAATTGCTTATGGCTTCAATTTCTTCATGAGTAAAACAGGAATATGTCTAATTCAGACATTCTGAAGATTTTGGAGTTGTCCAAGTAGGTTACAGGTTTGCATTTCAAGCCTGACACTTGCTGGTGATTGCATAAAAAAAAAAGTCTAATGTATTTCAATACACAGTCTTCTCAAAAGAACAGACCTATCGAACAGCCGGTGGGAAATGCCTCAACTACAAAACTGCAGACTTGAGGATAACAGAACTCGGAAAGACCTAACAATGGCCATCTTCTGCCCTGGGGCAGGATCAATCCAACTACAAACATCCTTAAAAAGTCAATTGTCTACTTCTTTAAAAGAACCACTTTAAAAGATCCACTGAGGCAATTTCTTCCAGTGTTTAAGAGTCCTTACATGAAGAACAGTTTTCTCCCTTCCTTCATTTCAAAACAAAGTCTCTGTTGCACTAATGCATCTTTTTTTCTTGTGTTGTGTCCTATTCCTAGAAGATGTGAGAACCACATCATTATGCACCAGATTTCTATTTATTTGAAGGCTGCTACTATGTTTTCCCACAGACCACTTTTGTTTAATTATTTAAGGTCTTTCCTTAAAGGCTTAGGGGTTTTGAGCCCGCTTATTTTTGATTCTCAATCTGGATGATATTCATTCATCACTGCTTCATTATCAAATTAGTCATTATCAAATTTTCTGGAAAACAGGATCAAAAACTGGCACGTTGCTCTATCTTTGGTCTTACTAGGACTAAGTGTAGAAATATTTAACCCACTGTAATGTAACACAGAAATTTGAGTTTTCAAAGTAACATACGAGTTACTTAATTAATTACAATCCTCACCATGTTAGGATTTTCAAGATCAAATTTTATCCTATTGCTATGATGAGTAGAGAGATCAGTTTTTTCTTTCTTTAACTGTAAGCCATTTTTCTAAAGGACTGTTTGATCTTCTATTCAATACATATTTTCTTCTGTATGTGTTCATTGCTGATTATAATGAGAGTGATATTCCTTGGAGCTGCAATAAAAAAACCCCCTAATATTAATTCTTACACATCTAAAATATAAGAGCTTATTTTGAATATTAATTGCATTTGATATTTACTGTTCTGCTTCTGCCTCTAGAGGGTGTCTAATAGTGGTCTGATGGAAAGGTTAAAAAAAGTACGCTGGATTTTGAAAAGAAAGAAGTGATGTGGAGGAATATATACTAAGCATCAAGAAGAGCCCATCATGCTGATATAACTGTTTAAATATCTGTACTTTAAGTATGTCTGTGAAGCAGGTCAGAGCAACCTCTTCTGTTTTGAAGGATGTATGTCCGCATTTAGCTGCTCTTGACAGGGAGAGAAGCAATTCTGATAAGGCTTAAAGCTGTGTAAGAAAAAACAAAGGAATGTGACTTTGGGGAAATTTTTTCAGAGAAAGGAAGTGAATTATTTTGTCTGCAGCAACAGAATTCTGTATCAGAAGTCCTTACTGAAACTGAGTATCACTAAAGCTGCTGGCTTCCTATCCCATTTCCCCATGTTTATAAAGATCTTGTCTTGCATGTTGGGTAACATTCTTTGTACAGCATCTCATTGCATAGCTGTGAAAGACATGGAGCAGAAAGAAAAGAGGATGTAGGAAACTATATAGAAACTGTCTACATCCTTACAGAGAGAGAAGAACACAGAAACAAAAGGAAAGGAAGAAGAGTAAAAAGATACATATTTGCAAGACAAGTTGCATCAGTTTCCTTTGTGAAACTTTGGATTTTGAACAAACAGAAACAGGTCAGACTGATGCTGAAACACAGTAAAGAGATAACTTCATATACTCCTGTTGCAGCCGGGATTTCTGCAACATGCATCAGACAGTAAGGCCTGTGGAAAGAAATAGGGAGTGATTCTTGTTCGAGGTTTCAGAGATCTTTATTCTCCAGCCACATGGGCGGGGCACTGCCCAGGAACTGAGCAATCATGGGACAAGCAGGGTCTGAAGTGGTCAGGGAGATGATCATTGCAGGTCACCCCCAGCTGAACTGTTCTGTTCTGTTCTGTTCTATTCTATTCTAAAATTAACAGCTAGTGTTTTTCTATTGGTTTTGCATGTCATATTTCAGTAATCTAAAGTAATTAGTAAGACATGTTCCTTTATATGGTATATCAATATATTCTATTAGTAATTTTCAGCTCCCTGTGAGATGCTGCCTTTTTGAGGTACAGTGAAGGTCAGGAGAGCGTGTTGGTTTTATTTTTAGAAAAAAAGCCCTGAGTACTTTCACTCACAGGTGAAACAATGAGTACAGTACTTTGACACACTACTCCTTTCCATCCGTCTCTCTTTGGATTTCTCTGCTTCTTTTGATGCAATTCCAGCTTAAGATAAAAATGGTAAATCATGTTCACAAGTCATCTACGTCCTAGTATGCAGACTTTGATAGAGTTATGTGAGAAATGATCTTGACCCATCATAAAATCTTCATAAATACATACACATTCTAAATTTAAAAACTATTCATAACAGGGTCAGGTTTGGAATACATTTTCTTAAAAGAATGGCAAAGTCATGTTTGCTGATAATTCTTTGTCATCCACTTGCCATATTTTTTCCCACACAGAGATAGATTTGATTAGAAGTATTTTTCATGCCTTAGAGAGCTACAGCTCTCTGGTTTTATTCAGAGACGCTGCTTCATAGAAAGCAAATTAAGTTACAATTTTTAACACTGCAGGCTGTATATAATTTAGAATAATGTACAATGAAATAAAAAATAATGGTTGAGGTCTGGTCCCATTGCAGATAATGGCAAAACTCACATTAAATTTGAGCAAAGTGGGATCTGTTTGTTTGAACAAATAGAGAAAGTCTCTGTTCTGTCAATCCTTGACAGAACCTTATTCCTCTCTGTTAATTTGTTGTCAAATGTAGTGTGTTGCAGGCCCAAATTTGGCTAATAAATAAGCAGCCCTCATCACCAAAGCACTTGAAAGTCTACTTTTAATGTTTTCTAGGGTAGAGATGGATTACTGGATCAGCCTTATGGAAATAAATAGCCAGGGTTTTCTCATTACAAATGCAAAAAAATTTCAAAGTTGGAAAATGCAGAATCAAATATAACTCTGTGTCTTTGTGGATTTATGGTTTAAGATAATAGACAAAACCAGGAAAGTGATTCATCAATAAGAGTAAACAATTTTGTCAAGAGTAAAATTACACACATAATTTATTTCCACTGAAAAAATGGCAATTTGCAAATTAGGAAACAAAATGGAAGTGCTGATTAAAAGGAATATAAAAAAGCTACAAAGTGGTAGTAATGTGTTCCATTTTAATGTGCAAATGGAAAGAAATATAGCTGAAAAGACAGCTGTAATAAAAAAACCCACTGTGCTTTATTTCAGTTTGTTACCTTAACTACACAACTTTAAAATGGTTAGTCATTTAAATTATTTCCCAAGCACAGATTCAAAACAATATGCTTTTGGTTTTCTGCTAATTTCTTTAAAGATCACATTATTTGAATATTTTACTTTGCTGAAAGATTTGACTTGCTTTATCATAATGCATTAAGAAGGTTTTCTAAGCAAGGTATATAATGTCAAATATTTAAACTAGCATACATTAAATGCAGCAGTATAGCTTCTGGCCTGGAAAAGATTATACAATATAGAAAGTGATATTACAGGGATCATAGATTATTTAATTACAATTCTTGTGTTTTATAGCTTAATTTCTCATTTCCTTGCATAGAGTTTTTCCTTTTACAGAATTCAACACAGTTATGAAGGAAAATGTTTGTTTCTGTTGTGATCTCATTAAGAAAAACCACGCTCTTTTTCAATTTCCAATTTCAACTGACTCATATATCTTAACAAAACTGTTGGTGGATATTGCCTTGGAATATTCTTTTTTTTCCCCAGCAGGGCGCTGTTCAGACTACAATTCTTCTCTGCATGATGTAGGGGAATGGTTTCAAACACCATGTATCATCAGTACCGAAGACTGAGTCTCAGTGATGTTCACTTCTTGTCTCTGAAATATGGACCAGCATATTTATGTGTTGAAGGAGGGTTCATTTTTTCTGAAACTCCAAGTTTTTATGTATTTATGCCAATAGTTCTGTACAGAGCACATACAAACTGATAATCATAGGAAATATCTGTAATGCAAACTCATACAAAGTAATGAGCGTGGAACACAAATAGAACTCATATCAAAACAAGACTTTTGAAATATTATGGATTCATATCTTATCTGTACTTATTTAATACAACTCAGTCTGATACCTTAATTCATGCAGAGCAGGACCTGATTCCAAGATCACTTCAATTAATATCAGTGTTGCAGATTAGTTTTGTACTAAGTTTACTAAAGGATGTAGTGCTAACACATTATTTTTCTGTCCATTCAGTCAGCTAAGAGAAATATGTTTCAACACCATGTTTAAACATGATTGTTTTGTAGAATAAACAAGGCCTAAGGGATATTGACTCTAAGTTAATTAGAATTTGATTTAATGGATTTAGAGGACTTCAAATTAATCCTTTAAGCAGGTCTAAGGCTCCTTGCAAGGGTCTTACTTATACCGGACTTTAAAGGCAACGTATAGAATATAACAAGTAACTTCAGATATCTGTCATCCTCAAACCTATAGCATCAGTGTACACTCTTTTCTTTATGGAACAAGGAAATATACATTAAAAGCAGTGGGAAATTACCTAGTTTGAAGTGGAAGTACTACTTGACCGAATATATTTGCTCTCTTTTCTAAAGTCTAAGTTTATATAGTCCTGTCAGACACAGCTTTTAAATGATCAATCTTTGTTTCAAGGAGTTGCATATTTTAAGAAATTACTTGCAATATTAGTGTTTGGTGTTTTTTTATAATATAGGGACCAGAGTACTAAATTTCAGTATTCATACTGTAAATGTGCCATTCTGGTTATAACAAATTCATCTTTCTCACTAGCTAGTGCTGGCTGTAAGAATGAGGTGAGACCCTTGTATCCTTCCTAAAGCACTTTTGCTGATAAAATTTATCAATATCTCTGATTAAGTTTTTTACAGTCACTTTACATCCAGTAGCTTATTTTTTTTGAACAATTTCTGCTCTGATATTCAGACTCCCCAAAAAATTATATAAAGATACAGAAGGCCAATAAGCAATGCAGAACTGCTTGGCCTCCTTTTGCAAAAAAAGGAAAATATAGTAGGATGCAAGACAAAAGAAATAAGCCAAGGAATAGGTAATGCAAAGATTATTCTATTAGATTACATGTAATACAAATGCAGAGGACTTGTACAACAGTTTATATTGAAAGCTCCTGAATATACATGATTATCCTCATTTGTTCCAAACTGTGAATATGAAAATCAGGATTATGGGATTTATCAGATTTTATGTTTTTCAGTAAAACCAGCAAGAACGTTTTTATTACATGCTAATTTTCTTTTCTTGCCTGTGATAAAATTATATAGTCTCTAAACCATTAAGAGTACTTCTTTATTTTCAGAAATGCAGTGAATCCTCAATAAAATCACCAGGATGGGAGCAAAGACCCTTGCAGTAGCTGCTGCAGTGTGGCCACCACAGCTCACTTACTCTCCTTTCCCACATGGGATAGGAAATCTGCTCAGTGGTTCTCAGCAACTCCAATCTTCTCTCTTTTTGAGAAGACTTTTAAATCTGATTAATTAATTTAATGGCTATTTGTTAAAGTCTACTTGTTTAATACATAGAACTGGTCCTGAAGATCAGGATGAAAATAACCTGATTTATAGTTATTAATCACTTCAAGCAAAATTCTTTCCATTCTTGTAAAGCCAAGGGGCACAAATTGAGAGAGAAGATGAATTTAATGCCTGGCGCTCTTTGAGGTAAGGTAGTCATATACACAAATATTTGTAGGCTTAAACCCTGTTGTAGCTACAGTTATAAATACTTATCTGAGTGGTCTCAGTGAATGCAGTGTGATTTCCAATGTGTTTGTGTATTGGTTCCTGAGTGTAAAGGTGAGACTTGATACTGGAAAGAGTTGTGCATTTTACAGATTGATTCTGTGTGATGCAAATGGCTTTGATGAAACTATTCTGAGCAGTAAATGTGTTTGCAAGTATTCGCCAAATCAATGCCCAAGTAGCCAGAACCACAAAATATTACAGGAAAAGTCAATCAAATATGCAAAATGAAAACTACCAGATTACTTAGTAGTAGTTTCTAATATTCTCTGCTTTCAGTAAATGTAGACAATTCTTTAAACAAGACTAATGAAGATAGTTTCTTTATCAATATAGGCTTTTCCTTCCTTTGGATATTGTTTTTCACACCTAGGAAAAGTAAAAATCTCTTGGATATTTGTCTTCTTAGTATTAAGTGATTAATAACTCCTGGCAAAAAATCATCTCCAGTGGTGCTTCAGAAGCTAAATACAATTATCATAACCTGCAAAATCAGCATACCTTTTCTTTATCAGACCCAAAAGATGATGAGGTTTAGTGATAACTTAATGGGTATGGTACTTTAGTGGGTATGGCCAATATTTAATTTCTTTTTCAGTGTTGCGAAAGTGTGTGCAAGCAGTTCCCCATTCCTCTTCAGTGGAGATGCACCTGATATTAATACTATCACTTTCAGTGGAGCTATCTTTTAGTCATCCCACAGTGCCTAGTTCACCAGTAGCCCTCTGCCTCTGCCACTGGTCTCCTCATTCAAATGCATGAGAGCCATGATGAAAGCAAGTGAGTTTGGTTTCTGTTACTTAGTTATGTTCTTTCTAGTAAAGTGGAACACAAGTCAGCAGCTCTAAATGGAACTGAGAGATGTATAACCGGTTTTGGAAAACAGCACCATATTCCTGACCAAAAAAAAAGAAAAAAGAAAAAAAAGAAAAGAAAAATATGGGACTCAGGTGTTTTGATCACTGGGAAGTTATAGGTCTATGTGTGAGTTTTGATTGATCTCAATAAATAGACTCTGATCTGTAAGAGTTTGTCTCTTACTGAAAGGCCATGTGCAGACAGGCTATCTCCTGCACTTCCTGCTCCAAGCACTGTGTGTCCTTGAGGCTGTGGCAATTTCCAGGAGTTACAAATCTTGGGTTGCACCACTGAGATATAGCAGCCAACTCTTCAGCCTGCTTTGCCACAGCAGTATCAGACACCCATGCTTGGTCTATATGCTGGGTTAGAGATGCTTTAGAAATGGGAATATACTGGTCAATGCAATGTCATTGTTTACATGGTGACTGGAAAACAGCCATTATTTTTATATAGGGTTATCTAATTAGACAGCCACCTAGAGAAATGCTTTCTGCTAGTGCCTTGGTTTCCTTAAAATGCAGAATAAGGAATGCATTAAAATATACTGCTTTATTACTATAAGCCACAGGTATTTGGTTTTCTTTGTAAAAAGAGCCCATCCCAGCTGAATAAAGAAAAGCCAGTGGGTTGGTTTGAGGGGCAGGTATTTGGCAGGGAATGTGCCCAGGTGTGAGTGAGAGCGGGAGCTACAGGTGCACTCCCGGTGAGGGCGTCTGCCAGTTTCAGGTGAGCAATGGCTTCCCACTGCAAACTGAAACCAGTAGAAACCAGGAAACAAAAAGAAATATTCATTCAAGCTGTCCACGTCAGACTGCTGAGGAAGCAGACAGGTCAGTTTGGTTAATCATTGCCAAGACAGACATTTACCACTGATCATATGACCAGACCACATCTGAGATAAGAAAACACCCATCCCCAGCAGAAGGAATTGAAAAGCCTCCCTTATTTACATGTTTTGACGTTATAGTTTTGCTGTAACAGAAGGGGCTCCACACTTTCCTGTTCTCAGAGCTCAGCACAGCTGTTGTGTTGCTTTCCTGTTCTGAAGAAGAAGTGAGAAATTCCCTCCACACGTGTGCTAGCACTTGAATGCTCAGGTTTCACTCCCTAACTGGGAGTCGTCTGTAATGAGCTCTACGTGGGACCCAGAGAGGAGCTTCCAGCTGTGCCAAGAGCTGCTTCATTTTGTGCCAAAGGAGAAGGGGGAGAAGAAGTCTGCAAAAAGCTAAGATGTGGATGGGGCAAAAATTGGTCTAAGGGTCTTGAAACCAGGAAAAGCAAAAGAAAAGCAGAAGCAGAGGAAGGAACAAAGAATCAGGATGGGAAACTTTTGCCGGAAACACTGTTCCTGTTTGGAGCCTTACCTTTCCTGCTTATTCTTTGGGAGAAATGGTGAGCAGGAAGACAAAGGAGGCCAAGTCTTTGCCAACCTTGCTGTGGTAAAACCTGATCTCCAAGCAGGACAGAAGGACCTAGAGAGTAAGATTAAAGAGAAACCTTTACCTCCACTGCCTGGCCAGGATCTAGCAAACATTTGCAACTTTGTGGCACTGTTCGACTATGACGCTCGCACTGAGGAGGACTTGAGCTTCCGAGCTGGCGATAAGCTGGAAGTGCTGAATGCATCCCATGAGGGATGGTGGTACGCCAGGCTCCTCCTGCCAGCGGGGTCAGTCTGTCCTGGCCGCAAGCTCACGGGCTACATCCCTGCCAACTACATAGCTGCTGACCAGAGCATCGAAGCTGAGCCGTGAGTAACCCACGGAATGTGAACTGAGGCTCTTTTCTGTTATGTTAAATAGGTTTGGGACAGGAGGTCATGGCCTTTTCTCTTGCTGAGTAGTGCCCTGCCACACTCAACCGCTGGTGGTCCTAGAGGTAGTAGCACTAGTTGGTATGTGCAAGGAAAAGACATCGTGGTCACAGGAAAATAAATTACCAAAGGAAGAGTGTGAAGGGGTTTTATTTTGTTTTAAATAATTTCCCTCTGCTGTATACCCTAATCAGTTGTTTAAAAATCATCTGGGAATGGTGGAGTTGGTTACTGCTGTGATGGTTCATTATTTTTATTTGTGCTACCCAGAGAGTGAAAATATATGACCCCTGCCCTGAACAGTGCTCAGTTTAAACAGCTACAAAGTTACCAGTTAATCAGTTAAAGCAAGCTACCTTTGCACCTTTCCATTTTATTCTGAATGATGAGTGAGTCTCTAAGACCTAAGTTTCTTATGGTTTCTTCTAGACTATGTGCATCTTCCCTGGAGGCAAATCTCTACTCTCAGGACAAACTTAACTAGAGCAAGTATTGCAAAGAGCAAAAGTTGATATAGCAACAGAGTACAAATGAAGTTGTTAAACTTTTACAGAGTTTAATTATCCATCCCGTGTTCTTCTGCCCCTTTGAAACATGCCAGATCTTTTTAAATATTCTGAAATAGATCAGGAATCACACAGAATCAGTTACTTGGCTCCCTGGTGATGATGAGTGAGATCTGAATCAGCCTGGGCTGCACAGTTACTTCTGTGTGTTGCAGTGAGAAGCAGTGTTTGCTGAACCAGGTCTGACTGTAGTTCCAGAGGTATGTTTTGGCAAAAATTTTCACTGTGTAAAGAAACAGCATAAGCGACATTCATTATTAGTCTCAGAATTAATGTTGGCTTTAGAGGGATGATGATGCAGCTTTTTAGTTAAATCTCATTTGGACCTGGAACATCATCTCTGACCTGATCTGCCCACTGTACTGCAATGGGCTAGGAAAATTGGCTCAGATATGATTATGCCAGTCTTTTATCAGCTGTAGGATTTGTGCTAGAGGCATTTTAGGGCAACTCTAAGATTAATCTCTAACCCGAAGACCTTAGTTTCTAGAGTCTGACCAGCTGTTTCTATTTCTGTATTCAGCCAGACAACATTTTCAATGGTCATGTTCAAAAAAATTCTTCCAACTGGAGAAATTAATCTGCAGAGAAGGCATTTTCTGAATCACTAGATAAATGGCGGTAGGCTCTAATTCTGCTCAGCTTGGCCTTTGCTCTCTTTCAAGAGCTAGTTTTATTAGAAGTCATCAGATTTCTTCATGCTGTTAATACTTTGAACGTAATTTTTCTCAGTTTTACAACGTCTCAGCTCCTAAGGTCCTTATCTTTCTATATCTAGAGCTTCAAATACAAAGTTAAGTTTGCCAAAGTGCATTGTTGTATAACCTCTGGTTTTTTACTTGTTACTGAATCAATTTTACTGTTTTTTTACTTTTTTATATACCTTTTTCCCTTTATAGTAAAGACTAAGTTACAAGAAAACACTTTTCTCTATAGATTGGTAGAACACTGGAGAGGAAAAAATGAAGAGTTTCCCCAGCCCTCAGATGAAGTAATTTCTCCAAAATGAGCTTTTAATTTCACAGCAAGCCTAATCTGACTAAACATGTTGTCTTTTCTCAGATTTCTCTCTAATTCACTTGGCTTTAGTGATCTACATATATATATATAAGACTTTCTGCTATCAGCCCACACACATATAACAATAATCTAACTGAGGTTAGAAAGGACCTCTACAGGACATTTGGAGAGTCATCCCAACTCAAACATGGCCAAAATAAAGATAGACCTCTTTGCTTTGCTGAACATTTCCAGTTGAGCTCTTCATCCTCATGGATAGGATTTTTATTGCCTTGTTTTAAATTGGAAGATCCCTTGCTGCAATCTCCTCCAAGAATTCCCTTTCACCCACCCTCTGTAGTTCACACCTCTGTTATCCTAGTGAAACAGTAAGAACAAGAGTAATGATGGCTTAAAGAACTACCCTTTGTTTTCCTTAAAGATTGCAATTAGAAAAAAGTTGTTCTAATGTCTCTTTAATGAAAATTCAAAGCTTAAATCATACTCTCTGCCCTGACCTAAGTTTATCTTCTCTCATCTATTTTGATTTTAATTCCCCTTGGCATTGGCCAATTTTTCATGGCCATGATATAGCCATTTGTGGAAATAGGCAAAGTTTCTAATGCATCCTTGCATCCTGTATAGCAGTCCTTTGTGGTCCCAGCACAGAACTGACAAAGAATGGAAGACTTACAGTCTCGTGTTCACCTGCCAAAATGCACATTTACCATATATTTGCAGTGTATTTTTTATGCTTTCAATATTTGCCAGGCACAGTTGATCAACAGTCTTTGACCTAACTGAATGCACATTTTGTAGCACCAGCCAGCTTCTGTACATCTGCAGAGACAACAGGAATTTTATTTCTGGATTGCATCTCCATCTTATTAGACAAATAAACACTGGCTATTCTGTTCTGAGAAACAGACTTGATTCGTGGTGTGACTCTTAGGAAGCTTGGGAAGAAAACCAAACCAATCACATTCTTTAGCAGCTGATTTCTGCATGTTTGTGTAGAAACTATTTTAAATATTGCATTCATATGCATGCATGGCTACTCGATAAAGTCACTGAAACAAAGGAATAGAGGGGCACAAAAGGTTCTACAGTGAGAGATGACAGGGCCACTCTTTACGCTTAGCCAATAAAAACTTGAAAGCTGCTTGCAGGGTAGTCAAATTTCTTTTGCCTGTGACCTTCAGAGGTATTAACAAGCAAATATATCTGGCCCTCTTTTATCAACATATTGACATGGTCTTTATTATAGGGACAGTTAGAGATCTGATAGTCCATCTGGGTCTGTGTTATCAGTTCTGGCAGAGAATAATGCTGGGTCATTGCTTGTTCTCAGCAAGTGCTGCAGCGGACCAGTTTGTCTCCTTGCTGAAGTTTCTGTGAATTTTTATCAGGGACAAAGGCACGCTTTTTTTACTTTTCCTTGGTAAAAAAGACAATGAAGTAAAGCAAGAAGGAAAGTGAGAAAATTCTTTAGATAGCAATTTTTTTTCCTGGATATTTCTGACTGTCCGATATGACTGAGCTAGAGCTGATAAGGTCGATCAATATCTGGGGGAAAGGGCAGAAAATATTTGCAACATCTCATCTGGGGAAAACAAAAAATAAACACTATTCATAACAAAGGCCATTTTCATGTATCCTTGGCTGTCAGAACTGAGAAAGAATGAAATTTATTTACTGTGTTGCTATCCTCAGACCAAGGGTTATTGGTAGAAGTTGTATGCTAAAGCTGAAGGGAGAATTTTTTTATTATGTTTTGCTAGTATATTTATATTACATAGTAGAACTAAATTGTGCCAAGAGTCAAACACTTCTTATTTTTGTTTAAAAAAAGGTCATTTTACTTCCTTCCTTTGGCTTGAGCAATCCCTTCCTAGGTGGATGACTTGGATGAAATTAGTAACAATCTGTGTGAATAGAGGAAAAAAATGGTAAATCCATGGGTTGGGTTCTGTCTGCTGCAGCATTTCAGTCCCAACATGTGCTGCACAAGATGAAATACATCCAAGAAGTACACACCTGTCAGGTGGAGAGATTGTGAAGGAATTGTCTGTAGTGTCTCTGGAGACAGGTGTGTTCTCCTGGCCCCACCTGGGGTAGGTGGGACAAGGCAGTTGGGGAGTCGAAGTGTTCATCTGGCAAACCCTAGTCGCACAGTGAACTTTCTCTTCACAAGGAAATAAATCTGGTACCATGAGAACATTATTTTAAATAATACCTGACCAAAAGCAGACACAAACTATGCTAATGATAAATTAGCAACTGTAAGAGCACTTGGTGCTTCTGTTTTCTCTGCGTCACAGGTAGCAGTCAAAACCATGAGCCAGACAGATTTTTCATTTCTAAGGTAGTTTGAATGAGGTTGTATCTGCTGCATCCAATGAATTTGGAATGTTCTTCTTTCTGTGTTTAGACACATAACACTTAGAAAAAGGCAAACAAAAAACTCTACTGGAGATAAAATCATATAATTTAATTTGCACATCCAACAAAGGATGATCAGAGAGAATAACTTGACAAATACCAGAATTGGAATTAAAAGATAAATCGTCTTGGCAAAGAGTGTGACCTTCCTGTCTCTGTGCTCTTTTTCTGTGTCTGTTATTCTGCACTACAAACAGGAACCATAGTAACACATTCACCTGCTCTTGTTTTATTACTGCCAGTTGTTTAAACTAAACAAGAAAATGACATAGTGCAAATTGTTCTGGATGAAAAAATATAGCCCAGCTGCACAGTTAATTTTAATGAAGCAAAAATAAAAGAAAACACCTCACTGTTGGAGTGACATGATTTTTCTTTTTTGTTAGAGGAAAGATGGAGTGTAGAGAGGGCTCTTGCTTGCTATCCTGATGGACCTGTTGGCTCTTTATTGAAAGTCAACTTACAACCATAAAATCACAGAATCACTGAGGTTGAAAAATACCTCTAAGATAATCAAGTCCAACTGGTAACCCAGCACCCCTGTGTTTCCCACTAAACCATGTCCCCAAGTGCCACATCCACGTGTCTTCTGAATACCTCCAAAGGTGATTCCACCAGTTCCCCAGGAAGCTTGTTCCAATGTTTGACAACTGTTTTAATGAAGAAACTTCTTCTAACAGCCAATTCTCTTCCTTAGTGCAACTTTTCCTCTCTTCCTGTCATTTGTTTTTTGGGAGTGACCAACCCCCACCTCACTACAATTGCCTTCCAGGCAGCTGTAGAGAGCAATGAAATTCCCTCTGAGCCCTTTTTCCTCTAGACTAAACAACTCCATCTCCCTCAGCTGCTCTTCCTCCTTCTGCTCCAGACCCTTCCCCAGCTCCATTGCCCTTCTCTGCACATGCTCCAGCACCTCAATGTCTTTCTTGTAGTGAGGGAGCCCAAAACTGAACACAGGACTCACCAGTGTCGAGTACAGAGGGACAATCACTGCCCTGGTCCTGCTGGCCACACTATTGTTGAGAACAGGCCAGGGTGCCATTGGCCATCATTCATTCCACGTGTTCATGCCAGCATTACTGACACAAGACTGCTCTGCTGAGGGAAGCAAATTCATACAGATTCCTAGTAGATTAGGTCAAAGGAGATCACAGCAATTACTTTTAACTTTTGTCAGTTTTGAAAACATTTCTTATCTCTTATACCTTATGTAGGTATTTCCCAGCTGGTGGAAACTGAGCCCCAAACCTAATCAATGAAATTTCACCAGTCAATTCCACAGTGAGCTTTTTAAACAACCTTTTGAAAGCAGAAGTGTCTTGTAGGTTATTTTTTGTCAATCTCCTTAATTCCTTCACCTCCTGTTGCCTGACTCAGCCTTAACTATTTCATACATTGACTGAATCTCAGTTACTATAAGTGAACAATAAAGCTTTCATTGGGATGACTTGTTTTAGACTTCCTGCAAAGTGAGGCTTTTGGGGTTTCATTGGTTCGTCTGGGTAATTTTTCAAAGTGGTATTTACAGTCAAAATATCTAGAGGCTTTTTTAAAAGTGAAACCTTAGATTCTACTGAATACCTCAGAAAACTGAACATAATCCACTGTGGTTTCTGTGTGCTCCCTCTCCCTTGCTCTCATAGTTCTCCTTTCCGTCACAGTACAAACTCCTAAGGACACCACCAGAATCACCACTAATCCTTGTACTGAAATGAACTTGTAGAAGTTGTTCACTGCTAACCTCACTACACAAAGTATTGGTAGATTGTTTGCATATTCTTGGAACCTGTTAAGTACAAAAGTCATTCTTTTTTTTTTTTTTTTTGTAGAAAAAGTCTCTATCACCAAAATATGTATTTACTATGAAACATTGAAAAGGCTGCATGTGAAATTCCATCTTTTCTTTCAACTGATATGCTTTATCTCAGGTGTTTTTTTGTGTGTGCATACATGTGTACACACAGAACATAAAGTTTATAAGACTGATATTTTTAAGATCATGCAATCGTCCCATGAGACGATGTGTGTATTGCAAAGCTAGATCATGCTTTTGATTTTTTTTTTTTGACTTGGAAGTGCCTTTCTTGAATTTGAATGATGGAATACTGCAAAAAGGCCATGAATTTATTGACTTAATTTCTTTAATTATGGTTGAGCATTCCAGTGCTGTCTTCAAGCACATATCAAACTTTGACTTAATTTCTGTTCGTTTCTTAAATATTCAAAGACTATACTGAACACAAAAGGAAATTGTTTACCAAACTGTGAAGAGTCAAATTTTTTCAAGTGCCAGTACTATTTATACATCCATGTGCATATCCATGTCCAGAAAATGTGTCTCTTAGAAAAGTGGAAGGAATTAGGGCATTGTAGAGGAGCAGTTTATGAACACTTGTCTAATTAAGGTCACCTATTTTCTGGCAATGTGGTTTTCTAAATATATATGACTTTATCCATTCAAATTCTGAGAAATTAAGAAATTTTATCCTACCTTGTCTTTGTTTGACATTAGTGTGAACATTATATATTCTAATCATTATCTACTAGTTTTCATTACCCTATTATGAAATTTCTGGCAATGAATCATGTGAAAACCAACATCCTTAAAACACATCCTGCAAACACAGCCAGTTAGCTTTCCCTAAGACTTGGTGAAACTCAGTTGGCCTTTACAGTACCTTTTAGAGAAAAAAAAAAAAAAAAAAGTCCACATACTGGTTGTAAGAACTCGATAGTCCTGTTTGGTGAGTTTTTTTCCAACTCAGTAAGAATAAACATTCGACATGCTAGCATAGAATAGTTGTGTTTGAGTAATGTTGTTGGCAAAAACATTCTCCAGGTATTGTACAATGTTTCCTCAATAGTTGTCTTTGATGGCTCTCTGCCCAGGGCAATACAGAGCCATGCAGAGCTGAGTGATCTTTGAGCAGGTTTAGAACTGAGAAATAGTAGCCAGCAGTTCAGCTAGGCTAAGAAGTCCTAAAGCTGAGCTCATTTTAAACAAACTAGGTCAGGTATCACTGTGAAGAATTATTTTGTCACATATGAAAAGCACTGTTGGTTATAGAAGACTTTCTTTGTGTAAGATTCTATCATACTGAAGAGATTAAGACGTAAAAACATAAGAGATACCCTACAAGGTCAAACCAATGGCTCCCTCTACCCCCATTACTTTCAGATAGGATTTTGTGAAAAGTGCACAAGCCCCTCTACTTTGGTCTCTTACTTTTGTACTTCACCAAATGCTGGAACTATTGTATAAGCAATATCAAGGGTACATCACTGCCATGTCTAATTACAGACCTATTGTAAGTTTGTTTAGCAAAACCATAGGTGCTGACACTGTACAATTCTTTATTTCTGTCAGTGGGCAAAGACCAAGCTACTAGGACAAAAAACAACCCCACAAAAAACCCTCTCATCTCTGCAGGAAGTTTTATATTTCTAAACAAGTGTTTGGCTTTTTTTTCTAGATGGTTGACTGCTTACTCATGAGTGGCACAAAAAAAAAGACATGCTGAAAATAAATAGACACAAAAGGAAGTGGTAGTACTGCACAGGTCCCTGTGCCATTCAGGAACTGGTCCTTTACGCATCACACCTATCTGCCCCATCTACACTAATGCCTCTAAGTCAAGCCAGGCTGCAGGCATCAATGACTTTACCCTCACAGATTTACCCATCTGTTAATTTTGCTCTCTACCAAAGATGCAGTGCTAAACCCAGGATATGTCCTGTTATTATTCTGCAGGCATTATGTTCTAACGTGAGGCTATAGCAGATACTGCAAACATTATGATGCTGAGCAGCCTTCCAGCAGCATAGTTTAGATGATACAAAATTTACCTGCACTTTAATTTTAAAAGAGGTTAGTAGAGAAAATACGTTTCATCAAACTCAGATGTTTTTCTATAGTAAAATGTTTTGTTCTTTTTCAAGCTATGTAAGCAAGGTATGCATAGCAGAGAAAGAATATAATTTATTGGGTGATATTTAAAAAAAAAGAAAAAATATTATTATATATTTACTACTCTGGGAATGAGGAACTGTCAATTTTCAGTTATTTTTAAATAATACTATACAGGATATATTTGAAGGCCCTTCTTGTGTTAAATCTTTAAAATTAAACTTCTTTACATAAGAAGTTTATCCTTCATCAGAATTTTCTTAAATGTTGACATTCAGGTTTTCACCTCATATCTGTGTAAAGAAAAACATGAGTGTTATAAGAAATTAGAATGGAAATTTACATCTTTGCAGTTTTCAGTTCTCCAGACAGGCCTAGAAATCATCTGGAAATAGCTTTTCAGAAGATCAAACAAAATATTGATCATGAAAAAGCATTTGTTTTCTCTATCATTTAAACCACATAGCAATACATACTTTATTTCATGCTGGTACACTAATCCTAATCAATAAAAACTGGAAAAACAAAGCAGTGATTTAAGGATAAGTGATGGCTCCATAAAGGATTGCACTAACTGACATTTCACTACTTCTATGCAGAGTACTCTATAATATTTTACATTATAAATTTATCTGCAGTAATGTTGGTAAGCATTTTTCCTTAGCTTTCTCTCACTAAATTAGATATATTTCTAGTTTAATTAATAATATTTTTTTCTGTATTTATGGCACAAACAATTTTGCAGCACAACTTTTCAAACCTCACTGCAAAAGAAGAGAAAAAAAGAAATCTAAGACTGACATATTGGAATGAATATGTACCATGAATTTCAGAAATGTTGAGAACACACCAACCTCAATTTTCCTTTTGAAATTACTGATCTTTTCAGTTAGTGGAAGTCTCTGTAAGGGAATATGGAAGGAGTCTTTGCTTCTCTAAGGGTGTGTAGTGAAGCGAGCCATACACAAGGACACGCAGAGAAACCTGAGGGACACACGAGGAGGGTGGTGGTGATGAGGACGAGCTGCTCAGTTGCACTCATAGAGATGGGTATGTGGAGTGTGGGAACATTTCTTTTCAGGATTATCTGAGGACTTTGCCAACAAGGAAAGGGAGGGAGACACACAGGCACCAAACCTGACAAGTTAATGTTAACAAAGACAGTAACCAGAAATAAACTCAGTCACACTAGCTGATGAGCTATCAGGAAATGACAGGAAAACTCAGACTGTGCAACTGATAAGGGTGTAAACCTGGGTGTTTAGGATGTTATTCCAGAATAACAACTTGATTAAAATGGAAAGATAATTATTACTTTTCTGAATATCTGTAAGGAAAGAAAAGAGAAAGTGAGATCTTGTTCTTATTACAGAGCTAAAATGCTTGAAAAATCACCCAGAAACTTCCTGTGATGCCGACATACCTTTCTGACATGGTGGTGTGATCTCTTGCAAAAGAAATCCTGTGTCTTGGGCTGAAAATACACACACTGATATGGAGTTTGATGTGCTCCAGCTTTACTTCTGGAAGTCAAAGGTATCTTTAGTATGTCACCTTTCCCATCTGTCACCCTGACAAGGTTAGTCTGAAAGCTGAGAGACCCTTTATTTAAGAAATGTGTCCCTCCATGGAAAACCATTCTGTCATTTGGCTTAGAGTCACCTGAGGATGCCAGACTGCACAGCTCCTTTCGGAATCCCTCTGAGGACAGAGTGTTCTGGTTGTCCTCCACTGAAAGTTGACCCAACAGATCACACAAATCCACCAGACTGCTGGCAATAGTCTGAGGAGATGTGAACCCAAGTGAGTGTCCAAGAGAGAGCTCTGCACAAAATGGATGGAGATATCTGCTCTGCCACCAGTGTCTTGGGCAGGCACAGGGGGGCTTTTTGCTTCCCAGGGTTTGTCTATTACTTCTGTACTGAGGTGAGTTTCTCTGTGAGAAAAGAAAATAATTTCTCTGGAATGATTTTCTCAAGAAAATCAATTGAGTGCTTTTGGAAGCTGTAATGGTTTAAATGAATGTATGACTGAAAATTTTCTTGTCTATTTGAGTTTCCCTGAGTGTTAATTCATGTTATTTGTGTTCTCTGTACTGTGCTAACATTAAGGCTACCTCAAGATTTCCACTTTGTTCCTCGGTTATGAACAGCACAGTTATTGCTACTTTTGCAGAATATTATGTCAGTATAGAAGTACAAACATATACAGGTACTACTAACATTGTTGCAAGATTTTACAGTGTTATTTGAAAGACTCTATGCAGCAGAAATAGGATCTCAAGAACACATCTTAAGTTTGAGGGTTTTTTAAAGAGGTGATAATATGGCTGTATTTCACACCCTGAATCCCAAAGCAATGGGTGTTAAAAACAGTGGTAGCCTTTCATTGACTCCAAATGCAAGTAGTTGTATCAGAACAAGCTTTAAATGCAATGGAACCCTTACCCAGGTGCAAAACTACAACAGAGAACAAACATTAATGATTGACTTTAGTCTCTTAAATTGTACTTATGTAACTGAAACATCACAAAAAGTAATATGATATCACGTTCACCTACTGTTTGTTTTCTCATATGGAAGAACTTCAGAGCAGATTAAATAATGCAGCATGCAGATGACTAATATTGTGGAGAATGAATACAAATGTTAAAATTAATTACATGGTAGTGAAGCGGGCACTCACAAAATGAGATTAATTTATGGATATTTCTGCAAATTAACCTATCAGATTGTGATTTGGTTACTGGTTTATTATCTTTTGCTCCTGTTGTGCAGTGAACCCAGTATTGGGTGGGCTATTCTAAATTCCACAACTCATGTGCTTGGCCTTGTAATACTCCTCCTACAGAAGAAACAGTCTCTTCCAGTCATTACTGAGTGCAAGAGTAGCCAAAGGTGCCATGGTTTGTCATCCTGCAGCAGACTCAGAGCAAATCAATTTCTGTTTGGGGCACGGTCAGCTGCCATTATCAACTACTGAAAAATGAATGTAATGTTGTGCGTAATCCCTTACGACACAATCAGGTGACAGTACGGTCATGGCCCACCAAAGTCCTTCTGGGAAAGGTTTACGCACAACGTGTCACAGATTTTTAGACTAATGCACAAGTAATCTTGGTATTTACAAGACAGTAAATTTGTTTTAGACTGGAAGAGGAAATGCCTGCCATTGTGGTGGGTTTAAACTATCTTACTCACTGTTGAATTTTCCCTTATCTAAACAATCCCACACAGTTACTTTATTGTAAAAGCCTGTGAAGCCCTGACAGGCCCTTTATTTAGGGCACAGCTTGCTATTTCTTATAAAAACAATGGTGTAACACAAACCAAAGATACTTCTTGGACCAAAACGGGCTTTAGGGGCTCGGAGTCCATTTTGCCCTCTTTACATGAGACAGTAATCTCCTGCAGCTTCTTCATCTCCGCCCCAGTGATTTTTTAGTGGAACCTGTGGCTCCTTTTGGGTCTCAGATACACACAAGGTCAGTGTGCCAGGGTAGGTGGGAGTTTTACATTTGCTATGGTTACCTTGCAGCCATTGGGATTGTGTGGAGTAAGCTACTGTTCAGTGTTACAGTCGAGTTGTCAGTGATTAGTAAAATTGAAACCATCTGTTTTTAAAGGCACTGCATAATGAAAGTATGGTGAATCTACTCCTTCAGTCTAGCAGTATAAAGACTTTTTTCTGGCAATAACCTGAAATTTCTCGTCTTGCTACAAAGAAATGGTAGCAAAAGTTCTGCCTAATTTTGGTGGTAAGATCATAGACATTCAGTCTCCAAAATATTACCTCTGTTTATTAAAGTGCTGTTTTCCATATTACTGTAATTAAGCATCTATGCACATTGTAAATTCCAGCAGGATAGTGACTATAATATATTACAAACATAGGTTTAAATCACCTCTTTCTAGCTAAAGGTCCCCTTTTACGTGGATGAACCTATCACTTGTGTTCTAGTGCACACATTCATTATCAAATAAGTATGGGACAGGAGAAGGGAAAAATGTCTTCTTTATCCCGGAAGAAAGAAGCAGAGAGGTTTATCAAGAGTCTTTCATTTTAGCTTTGCATGAAATCAAAATATTCCCTGAAATAAAGTGAAGAGTATTGCTTGGTTTTATCTTGTGTTCAGATAATGTAATCATTGCTGAACAAAATTAAAATAAAAAAAGTGTTATGTATTTTTGAACCTCCCTTTGAAAATAGAAACAAAAACCCTTTAAATTTTAAAATTATTCAAATTGAGTACTTTCCCAAATTAAACTGTAATATTTTGTTTAGAAAATAAGTGGGGAAGTATAATTTAATTCTCTTTCCCTTTTTGCTTCTATGCATCTTCTCATATCTTCTCTTATATTCTGCCATCTCATCAATAAAACTCTCTCAAGTCTAACATAAATTTACTGTTTCTGGAAAAACACCAACCAGTCAGCTATATCTGCTAACAAGAACGCTAAGAAAACGTTATCCAAAAGCCAAGAGAAAAATGGGATCTGTTATTTTCCAAAACTGTATTTCACACTGTAATGGTTATTCAAAGAAAAATCACAGTGTTGATCTCAAAGTATGGAAAATACAGTGAAACTTAGACCGTATTGCTACAGACAGCCACTTTCAAACATACAGACAGACATTTAAAAACATAAACTAGTGCTGTTCTGTTGCTTTGATAGATCTCTGCTGCTTACATAGTGTAGAAATGAGCCTTTTTTTTTACACAACTATTTGATACACAACTATTCACATGTTCTATGTTTTTCTCTTTAAAAAGAAAAACAAACTTAATCCACCCACTGTGACCGTGAAAAGACTCAGAAGCTCCAAGTCCCACACACAATGAACACAATATAGTCTTCCTTTTAGTTTGTGATAAGTTATTCAACAGGGTTCTGAGCATTATACATCACTCAGTTCTCTCTGTATGAAGAAAATTCATTGTAGTTGCCAAAGATTAAGGATGATGCCCTGACATAAACATTCCTGAAAACCTGAATTTCTGGTTTCACTTGGAGGGAACTAGATTCTAATTGAGGTAAATAAGTAATCAGAACTGTGCTGCGTCACTATACATAAACAATTTAAACAATTTTTTTATTTCAAGTCCAAGTCAGGTACTGTCTGCAGTGTGTTAAGATCTCAGATAATTTACTTATGTAATAACGTATTAAGATAGAGAAGGGTGTTGTTACATAAACGTTTTTTAACAACTGCTCCTGAGTCACTTTTTGCTGATCGTACTTTGGTGAATGAGGTTTAAAGCAATGATCTCTAGACAATAAGTATATGTGATGAAAACTAATGTTAAAGTATTCTTTTGGCAAGTACGAGAATGAGTGGTGTGATGAACTGAGAAAGAGAAAAGATCTGTATAGAGCAATCCTCACAGTGAGAGTTAGTCTGTGAAATTGTTTCAAGAGATGTTCTGTAATGTTGTTTTCCCAAGTAGGACTGGAATGGCTGCCAAAGGCCAGACTTTCTGTGGGGGCAGAGTAAGATGAAAACCAGCATTTGCTGAGCAGTGCAGCAGCTCAGCAGCAGGCTATAGCCCTTGGGCACTGAATCCAGTCCTCAGCTTTGTCCTTCTTTTCTCATCATTGCCTACTAACTCTGACTTTCTTCTCTCAATCCATCCACTTGCTAGTGTTCTATGGTCCTCTCAGCTTTGAATTTTTACTGTCCTGTTTTCTCGCTTCCTCCTGCAATGTCCTATGACTTCCCTTACCATTTATCATTAACTTTAAATTCCTTCCTCTTAAATTTTGTCCTTCCATGTATCCTTCAGTATCTGATAATAAATGACAGTGAGAGACAGACAGAATTAAAAATGATCCCAGGCATGCCTGTAGAAAGAAATAAGGAGGAAGGGCTCTGCCTGAAACCCAGTCTTAGGTTTTCTAGATTCTGCCCAATTGAAGTCTGGAAGCCCTAGACAAATCCCTGACTTTTCACTGCGTAGATTCTTATGCTGTATCTGGGAAGGTTTGTGTTTTTGAAAATGCTCTTGAAAGGAATCTTGCTTGCAAATGTTCATCTTCATGCTTTAGCCAGACTAAAGATTTTTCTGGTTTTGGTATGTTTTACCTCGTGTGGGTTTTTTTGTTTTGTTTTGTTTGGGTTTTTGTTTTGTTTTGTGTTTTTCCTTGGTTTTTGGTTTGGTTTGGTTTGGTTTTTTTCCCTGAAAACTGTCATCATGTTCACTGTATACTATATAGGGAAAAATTGAAGCAGCCAGCACTCATCTCCCACAGCCTCCTTAATGCACACAGCTCATCATTTGTAAAGCACATCTGTTTCTTAACTATGTTATATCTGGAAGGCTTTAATCTCTGCAGTGATATTTCCTAATGTTTTTAAAAATCAGCTCTTGAAGAAATGCTATTACTTCATTAGTCTTATAATTAAAACAACCTAATATTTTCTATCAGAAGAGCCTGTTTAGTTGCTTTTAATTTTTCCAGTCTTTACCTGATTGGGTGTGAATTTTCCAGCGTTGATACCAGGCATGGGCTGCCTCTTTCTCTGCCTAAAAGCAAAAAACGTGGCTCAGAACAATACAAGAAATATTTTGTTCGTGTACATTGGAGAAAGGGCTTGATATTTAGTAGGGAAGATCGCTGCACTAAAAGTTTGTGCTTTTTTGCTATCTAAGAAAACTTTGCTTCAAAATAACCAAGGTTTTGAAAATACAATTAGACTTTACATGTAATAACTGAACATATTCATTAAAATGTGACAGTTGCATTCTCTATTTCTGGTGTTTTGGGAAAACCCAAAAGTGCTTGAAGCCTTCCTGTCAGCGTAGAGAGGACTTGCTGGTGGCTCCCTTGGTAAACTTCTGCTCCAGCTTCTGCACTATTCTTTACCCACAGCAGACTGCAAAACTGGCATGGATTAAAGCTGGTTCAGCAGTCCTCTTTGTCCTGCATGGATGACAGCAGTGAAGAGTGCTGCACACAAGCCTGTTCAGGTTTCCATGTGCTGAGTAAGGGAAGTGATCACAGGATGGTCATATGATGAAAGTAATTGAGTAAGACCCTGGAGGATCTCCCTGTCTCTGTCTCTTTAACTTTCTGTACATCTCTCCTTGTCTTCTGTGGCACAGAAGTTAGCACCTATTGCTGTCCAAATAAACTACTACATACTGCAGAATGTTAAATTCGCTGAAAGGTCCTGGACTTTTCAAGTTAGAATCCAAAATTAGTAGAAAATACTTATAATATTTTCTTATTGCCTTAGTCCCTTTCTGGGCTGCTTCTCCACCACAGAAAGTATATTACAAGGGAAAAGCACCATAAAAAGAATTTAATGAATATTTGTAAAGCATTTGGATATTACAGTCATGAACTGTAATAGAGGCTGCTAGGAAAGAATCCATTCATGTAATTTTGTAACTGGCATTGAGAGCAGAGTCTAAACAATGTAAACTGTTTACAACAGTAAATGAACTCTATCTATGCAATGACGAAACAAAATAGAGTGTAACTTAACTATTCAGTGAGCAGCATTCATATTAACACTGCAGGGAGCACTGGATATGGTCATGTAATTAAAGATGGTATCACACTGGATCTTCTGTAAATGGCTGAGTGGATGCCATGAAAGCAATATTAATATTGTCATCTCCTAAATTCAAAGTACTTGAATGTGCAGTTACAGCTTTCTATGACAGTAGATTTTGAGGCATTTAAAATGTAAACTTCATAATGCTGTTGGAGCTTTTCTTTATTTGTTTTAACTCTTACATAAGCTTTCTGCATTCCAGAAGAAACTACGATATATGTGGTTTTGGTATAGATATTATCAGGGTTTTTTTTGTCCTCACCCAAGAATTTTGCTCTAATTGCAATAATTCTTTGCTCTTCTCAGTTGAGAAAACTGTTCTCCTCAGCCTAGTACTACACAGTTAACACACTTGAGTTAATCTTCTGGAGAGCCAGCTAACCTTTTTGTCATCACCATTTGCTCCCTAATGGAGACTTCTGGTTGAGAACCACAGGAATCTCAGCAAACCCTCTCAGCTGTTGACATTTAGCAGGCTCATGAGATTTACCCTAGCATGAGAAAGTAAATCGCAGTGATAAGCACTTCTGAAAAGTGAAAAGCAAGGTGCCCTTATGCCACAAAGTGCTGATCCAGGAGTGCTGATTCAGGGTAGGATTATGCTGTCCATTTTAACATCTTCAGTAATTTTTGAAAATAAATGTTATGTGACTGATATGCTGTTATTCATCCTGTTATTTCTGCATGCTGTTTCTCAGCATTTTTTGTCCCCTTTGCTCCCTCTTCATTTCTATTGTAATGATCACAGTTTCTATACGTGGTTGTACAGCTGACTCAGCCCTCAGGATTTTTGCTTTTAATTGAACATTAACAAAATTAAGAATATGTTACAGACCTCTGCTTTTAGCCTTGTCCTACCTCCAGTGTCCTGTAGCTTCAATGAGAAACTGAAACAATCCCACCATATCCCAGCTACAGATAGTTATTAAAGCAAATTCAGTAACTTCAGGTATGACATTGTGGGGTTGTCATGGAGATTCTGACTTTGCTCTTGTACATATTAAATCTAAGTAATGGTAGAGGATAAAAGTGGGAAACTGTTCTCTGGTGAGCCTTAAAGGAAATGGGTAACAAACTGCCACATCATTTTCTCTGCTGGTTTTCAGTGGGGATAACAAAAGAGCAGTGAGAGATCTACTGAGATTTCCAAGAAAGTTAAAGATTGCAGGTGTTATTTCAGAGTTGGTGTTTAGCTTGGTCATGAGCATCTTACCCACGTCCCAAAAGGGGATACTCACAGGGTCCTTAATCATAGAGTTTCTGTTGGAATACAATTGCAAAGGAGCTGCCCAAGGACTGACATGTCCAAAGAAGTATTTTGTCTAGCTCATGACAGGGGTGCTTTGGCTAAGGCTCAACACACAGCTTATGTTAGAGTCAGGATTTAGCTTGTTAGGGATTTAGGAGAGACCAAGAGGAGAGGTCGAATGTAGGGAGGTGTGGGGTCTGTAAAAGCGGTGTCCAAGGAATGGCAGGCTGCCAAAAAAATATTTCCCCTGAGAGCATTTTCATCTGGAGCATGGCTGGGAATCCTTCTTTTTGGGAGGGGGTGTAGTTATGAATGTTGGATAGAGTTAATTTCAGAACAGAAAAAGCCCATAGTTCCCAGAGTAGTTGAGATCTGTAAAATCTTCAGTCTCTGTCTCAGATATGTGCATTGCACTGATTTGATCAGAAGGGGATTTTGCATTAATGAGAGGGAAGAAAACTCTTTTTGCATACTCTTTTTTTTTTGTTATGGGGATATTTATGGGTTTTGTTTTTTCCACTGGAGCTTTTGTTCTCTTCTAAGCATGTTACCAGGCACTGGAAATGTTGCCAGTGACATAGCATTGGGGAACTTTGCCTCGACATTTTTCTTTGCTTTAGCTCTTGGCCCATGTTACTCTTCCTCTCTTCTACTTTCCGGTGTGAAAGTTCCTGCCGTATCTTCCTGCTATAAGAAATGCAGAAGTAGGAGTGACTATTTTTATTTTAGCAGATTTTTATGTAGCAAAGCACAGGGGGACAGAAAGCAGAGCCAGGTAAATGGGGCTTTGACATTTAGGTGGAGGTCAGCAGTGCATTGCACCCTGGAGGACAGAAGGCTTCTCAGGAAAGGGAGTGATAGAGCCAGGTGGAACTACCAACTTTTTCTGAACTCATGACTCCATTGCAACTCAAACTGGGCTGAATAGGTAGGCAGGAGTGAGCGTAAGGTGATGTGATCTCTGTTTCTTAAAAAAATTGCCCTTCAAGTATAACCACCAGCATTCAGCTAGATGAAGGTTTCCTTTGCTGGAAGAAGATCTTTAGAGGTCTCAGCAGTGATACAGTGACAGTCAGGGAACATGCCATGACAAAGCCTGCTGTGATCCATGATGTGATATGGTGACCATAAACTTGCCAGAGGAACTGATGGCAAATGCAGATGTGATTACTATGCTATCAATAACTACAACAAATCTCACTGGTATTCCAGTATTAAGCATCATCTGCAACAAGTGAGGACTGTGTTTGTTATGGACCTACATGAAGGTCATGTTTTCTTCCTCCAAAGTCCTCCTATATGTGGTGGCCAGAAGTAACCTGTAAGTACCCTGGAATTTTTAATGACCATATTCCTGATGGCTATGAATGATGGTGTAAGCAAGGGATTCTGAGGAAGCTGCTAGAAACAATCCTAAAGAAACAGATCTGGCATCCTACACTTAAAAGGGAGTTGGGGTGTTGGATGCAGTGCTGGCCAAGAAAGCATATTCCTGGGTCTTGCTGACAGAAGAGCACTATTGATGTGCTACCTAAACATCTCCTGCTAGAAATGGAAAATTGCGCCCAATTCTGAATGCACTCATTTGTGCCAGACCTGGTAATCTACTGACCCAGCACTGTCAATCATGAGCCAAAGTGACCTGGCTGTGAGCTGAAGTTCAGATTCCATGTAAGAATTGCTATGTAAGAATTGCTGGTTCAAATTTCTCCTGGACTGTCTGGTGCCATTACACTGCACTGCAGTCAGTTACTTACCTTGTGCAATGGAGAGTGTTTCATGTTTAGTTCTTGTTTTCCAAGTGTTCTGTTTTAAAACCTTCATCTGTCTTTGAGCTATAAAGCAAGAATAGATTTACTAAGGATTTGGTGTTGTTTTGGTCTGACCTTCCTATCCTGCAGAGCAATATCTCGTAGTGAGCAATTACTTTGATTCATTATTACTTTTTAGAGCACTTTTCCCTCTAAGATACACACTTTTGGATGAAGTAAAATATTAAACCTTTTGAAGCATAAGTTCAATTGCTAGAAATCAAAATAAGCTCTTCACGCTTTATAACAGGAATTTAAACTTCCATTACACTGAAAATAGTACTTTAAATTCAGATGTGCTTTTGTTAAAAAAAGAGTGAGTAACAAATTATTTGCTTTGAAGTTAAGAGATTGTTTTTTCACATTCAATATTACTTTTGGCACTGTATAATTATTATTACAAACCAAATGGCTTTGAACTAAGAATCATATATTCAAGTGCTATTAAAAGTAATTTTCCCTGTATTTTTCTGAAACATTATTCAGATCATATAAAGTCAGACAAATGAGGTAATACACAATATGCGTCCACTTTTCACCTTCCATAATAATCGCTTCAGTTACACTTACCTTCTCTAATATTGTTGCTCTAATTATCTTATTTTGAAAGTTAGGATCTTTTTAACTCCTAAGCTTATCTGGAGTCAGAATATACATATTATATATCCTGTATATAATCTTTAATGGTAATTTCATATCAATTTAAGTGAAGTTTTTCCAGCCTAATAAAAACAAACATATACGTTGAAATGTTTTGAAATCAAAGAAGCAGATACTTATGTCTAAATGCAATGCACTTATGTGCATATTATTTCCCCAAATCATGGTTTATATTGTAGACATGGTTCTACATACACAGAGTAATAGTATATTAATTTATATTTCCAAAATAAACTAATAGTTTCCTCTAGTTGCATAGATTGTAATACTGCTCAAGTTTTCAGCTTCAGAAATTTCACTTACAAACAGTGTATGTTCAAATGTTGAGTCACACAAAGACTATATTTTGACTATCCTGGCCATAAAATCCAGTCTTGCTTACAATGCATTGGAAACTCTTTTGAGTTTTGTACAAAATTAAGTTCTTTTGAAAAGATGCTATCCTTGTAACCCAAGAGGAAAGGACACAAAAAATAAAACACCTCTTCTTACACACTCTTACGAGGATCGGTCACTTTGAACACTATTGAGTGATATCTAATACTTCAAGGGGAAAAATATTCAAAATTTTTTTTTTGGCTCATATAGTTTGTTAGATTTCAGATGTTATTCTCAGAACAGGTATATTTAGAAATTTCAGAAAGATTCTAATTCAGATTTTAGGGCAGACCAATTTTCTTTGGGACTTGAATACAGTTGAACTTGTACTCTCGTTCCTTTGACAAGAACCTTAGTCAAGGATTTGAACATTTATTGATTACTTAGTTTTCTGCACTCTAATGAATGAATTAATTAAATTAATTAGTTGAATTAATGAACACATTTAACTAATTAAAATTATTACTAACATATTCCAGCTTTCTAGTGAAAGTACTTTGCTTGCCAAATATGTATCAAGACCTGTTTTATCCAAATCATCTTCAAGTCAGAGGACAGGAATATGGTCCAGAAAATCTGACTTTGATTTTCTTTTGTTAATAAATCATATTCAGTGTGGGTTAGTGCTGTCTGTATTTTCCTCTTTTTATTTCCTCTTTTTTAATACAAAACCATTTATCAGTCCTCATGCTTGATCAGCTAAGGTATCACCCAGTATACTCATTTATTTCCTCCATTCCTCTTGATGACTACAAGCCTTGCAGATACTAAAATTGTTGATGACTTTGTCTGTACTTTTCACTAGTAATTGACAAATCAAGTAGGCAAATTACCTGTGGTGCATTGATTTATAGTTGAAGTTTGTGTAATAGTTTTAGCTATGATTAATTTAAAAGGAATTCTACTATGAGTATATGGCATATTTCTGATACCTATTTATCATCATTTGCTTCAAATAAGAGGTGGAGCTAATCTTGGAAAGAGCTTTGCATGTTTGTTGGAAGGAAGCTGAATGCCACCCCAGTTGAAAGTGCTGACTCATTTCTGTCTTATTTCCGTTTAATTTTAACACAGCACAAAGCAGCAAGAGAGCTAAACCTTATCTCCAGAGGAGCAAATTAAAATTACTGCTTGAACAAACCTTTGTGAACTACAGGGTTTAGTGAGAGAGGAAAAATGTTTTAGAAGGCATAGACAGGAGTAGATTTTCACAGAACACAGGTGATGTTTGTAGTGACTTGGGGGATACACTGGTTTTGTTTGCCAAAAAGCAACAAAGCTGAAAAATTGCCAGTAACTCCTCTGAGATATTGACATGGCAGTGGAATGCGGAAGCAGGGTGTTTTAAACCTTGGAACCCAAGAGCCCATCTGCAGTTTCAGAGATCTTTTGGTTTTTAAGATGTCAGGATATAATCACATACCCTCAACTCTACATAGTTCAAGGGCCATCAATGGAGTTGGCATCAATTTCTGCCTCTTTAGCCTGGGCAAAATTTCTTGGTGATTTTTTTCTGGGACAAGACCAGTTTGTCACTTCTGAATGCTCGTTGCCTTGAAAGCAGTAAGACTTTTCGTCAGCAATAAAGTCCAGATTTCACTCAAATGTATAAGTGATGTTTTCTAGCAATAAATTTGTTCTGTGGTTCTTGTTGGCTTTTTTCCCCCATACTATTGACGTTTAATTAACATAGCACAGATTATCTCTTAGTAAATATGCAGCATGTTTATAAAAGCTAAACTGTCTTCCTGGAATGTTTCACTGAATGGTAAAATTAATGGGTTTTATTTGTCCAGATGGTTCTTTGGCCCAATCAAACGAGCAGATGCCGAGAGACAACTGTCATACCCTGGAAACCAGGAAGGAGCCTTCCTAATCCGAGAAAGCGAAAGTCTAAAAGGCGAATACTCTCTCTCAGGTATATTCTAGTTTTTCGTCTGAAGAAATGTTTTAAAAATTTCTCAGGTGATCTGGGCTTTTTCATCTTCAAGAACAATAAACTGTGGGCATGAAAAGTAAATTAAGTTCACAATAATATTTTTTTCCCAGTAGATATAAAAAGAAAATATGGAAAAAGTAATTTGAGTTTATATTTTATAGAATTTGTTTATCAATAAACTCAGAATGGAAATTAACTTTTTTATGGTCAGTACTTCCAATGTTCTAGCTGCCTTAAAATAGATAGTATTTTTGTGATCAAAGCATAAAAAATGTACATTACAGTTGTACACTACCGTTCTGATTAGCACGCAAAACAAAACTAAAAATAAAAGCATGTTGACAGATATCTGCAATTTAAGGAAAGGAGATTTCTGTTAGAGCTCACACTTAGGTTTTATTTATATGTTTTCAGGGATAAAATTCTAGGGAGATCTTCAAAGCTGTACTTTAGAATCAGTGATGTTTCATTGAAAATTTCACTGTAAACATCAGTAAAAAAATTAGATTGATGATGATGATTATGATGCATTTTGAAATGTATTCCTTTATTTGAATCTGAAAGGTTATCAAATTAGGACACTTATTTGTTAATAATTTTGCTCACTCGCATCTAAGTACATAATGTTTTTTCATGCTTTAGATATCTACCATTTTAGATAGTAAATGTGATTGTTCATTGGTTGTTTTTTGTTAACATTTCCCATCAAACTTGTCATACAACTGTGAGCCAGGAGTATAGTGTTGTTCTTGAGACAACAGAGCTATATACCCCAACTTCCTAATGTGCCCTACCTATATTAATTCCAGAGACCAGGAAAAGCTTTTGATGTTTGTGAATAAACCATGAGTAGTCATCTGCAGAGTTATGTCAGTAAAATGAGAGGTACCTTGTCCATAACCAGATCTTTTCATATTGACTCCTCTTTTGCCCGGATGATTATGTGTCCTTCACCTTCTAAACATTACACAGAAACACAGCTTAATGAAATTTTGACACATTCTTGCTTTCACTTTCCCAATTATAAGTAAAGTGTATATACCTGCAATGTCTTGTGGTAAGGGGAGGAATGCTTTTTATTGCCAAGACAAAGAAATATGGAGTGAAATACAGGGAAGTTTCTTGAAATAAATGTCATATTTACAGTTCTGGGAGAGTTTATGCCACAGCTTTCAGTTTGTCCTCAAGGAAGCTGGTCCTTGCCATGAAGCGCTTGAAGGAAAACTACCATCAGCAGGGAATCAGACTGCTCCCGAGCTGGGACAGAACTGACCTCTGTGCATGCACACTTTCATCCAAGGACTGCATTACAGCCACAGACCTTTCAAAATGTTTTTGCTCCCTGTGCCAACTTGTTGCTGTGTTACATGGTTTCAGCTTCCTCCAAGTGTTCTTCATCAGTGAACTGATTTCATCCAAGGACTGGGCTAGACTGATAACAGGGTGGTGATATGCAGGGAAGGAAAGATAGGCTGGTATTATCTTCTTAATGATGGCACTTCAATACATGACACATTACTAAAAATCAATGAAAAATCTTTTGCTTATGCACTAGGGGTGGAAATGCAATTTCTTTTTATTATTCTCTAACTATAGCCTTTTAGGAAAGATTTAAAATATTGATTATTTATGCTGCATTCTCACCACTTCTCTAACAGGAAAACAGCAGTATCTAAGTTAAACTATGAGATACTACAGAGAAAAATCCAGAAGAATGAAAATAAATATTAGGCCAGCATTTTTAGTGGGATAGGATCATCTTTTGATGCTGCTGTTTGTTTTTTTCCTTACAAACTTTGGATGGAAAATTTATTCTATCTGATTTAGTATACTTGATTCAATTACAAAAGCTTGTGGTAGGCATTTTTTACATTTTTGTATAAGCTTATTTGGGAACAGGAGATTTGGTGATGACTGATGACTGTAAGGTATGACACAACAGTGTGGATTTGTTTCATGGTGGTTTGTTTGATTAGTGAAGGTAAGAGCGGCACTGAAGAAAATAATATACACAGAGGCAAAGCTCCAGCTGCAGGGGCCTTCATGCACAAACATGGGTTGTCCTCTGTGCATGTATGCATGAATGTATGTATCATCTCAGATTTATTAAACATCTGTGCTCTTTTAGGCAAAGAAAGAGGATAAACTCTGAAGCAATCTGTAGACACTATTGGTGGCATCACTTCCCAGTGCTGCTAGATCTTTTAGCAGCTTCCCAGAGTTGAACATAATTTATCCTTAACATACTGCTTCATCCCAAAGAGCTAAATATTATTTCCTGCTTACTGTATCAGCTTAGCTGAATGGCACCTTTTTGTATTGTGCAAGCTCTTTTACTTCCAACCTAATAGTACACATCATGGTCTAGATGTTTGTAGCGGGTTGAGTTCGAAACCAGGCAGAAACACCAATTAAATGTAGTGGTTTTGGTTCAAAATATTCATTACTTGCTTATTTTCCTTCTGTGAGATAAGAATTAGGAGAAAAGCAAAGCAGGCACAAACCTTAAACAGTTGCAGTACAATGAAAGAGTTTTATTACTAATAGAATTTAAAGTAAAGAGACAATAACAAAACAAAATTAAAGCAAATCCCCCCCCCCCCCCCCCCCCCCCCCCCCAGCACATCTCTCCTTTTACCTAGCTCACACAAGGGATAACAGAACATGGGATGTTAGTCAGTGTTCCAGTTCTTGAAAAGTCTCTCTCTTATGCTTAAGGGAAAAAAGGGTTTTTCCTTCAGTTGCACGTGGTTCCCAAACTGCCACCAACAGCAGATCCGCCCGGAAACAAACAATCTGCTGTGTGTAGAACATCTCTCCCATGAAAAATCTCACAGTTCCTTCACACTGCAAAACATGGGCCATCACATGGGGTTATTCATCTTTTTAAGGATAAGTTCTTTTGGCCTGCACACAAAAGCTTTTTCTTCACCACAAGTCTCTAGCAGCCTCTTACTACTATATAGCCTGGCATAGGCATTCTTCACAATCTTCACAGGCACACGAAGATACTCCATCCCCCCATGTTCTTCAAATGGATTAAAGAGACAAACAGTTTGTGGTATTACACTTTCTTACCACGGCATGCAAGAAGGTTTCTTTTAAGCTGCGCGCCAGAATCGTGGCACTGCCCTCTTTTCTCCCGTCGCCATTTCCAGCTCCGTCCCACGGGACTCACTTCTCTTTCTCTCTGACTCTGAAGCCGCCATGTTGAAGGGTGTTCTTGTTCGGCCTTTACGGTGGGGAAAGCCTCGCTCCCTTTGTGCTGCTGGCTGCGTGGTGTCTTCTTCAGTTCAGCACGAAGTGTGCTGGCTGCAGACAGGAGGCTCTGCCAGCTCCCGTTGACTCCGCCGGCTCCGCATGGAGAGGAGAGGGACCCGCCGGTCCCCAGAAGCCGCGCTGGATGGGTTTAGCTGTGAGCAGTCCATGGCTGGTTTAGCTGTGAGCAGTCCATGGCTGGTTTTAGCTGCCTGCGGCTCTGGGACAGTCCCCCCCAGCCACCCAGGGTCCGTGCCGCAGCGTTGGGAAAGGAGGAAAGGGGCAGTGGCCCCAGCCCAGCCCGGTGGGGCCGGGAGGCTCGGAGCCCCCCCCACCTCCCAGCAAGCGAGCTCCGACAAAAGGGGAAGTCCCGCCTTTCTGTGTGGTTTAAATATGTAAATTGTGAGAAGTGTAATTGGTCTTAAAGACTGTCCATCAACTCAGGGTCAACCCAATACAATATTTTATGTCCATAATCTCATTACTTATTGTCTACTTCTTGGAAAGCTAGTCCACTCTAAAGCAAACGATGAAAGGGTTTGTATTATGGGAAGCATTAGTGGGAAAGAAGGCTGTTTGGTTCACCAGGAGAAGGCAGTTTTCCTGCATCTATCCTGTTTGTGCCATCAATAGGAATTATGAGACACTGAAGCTGAGGCAGAAGGATGGCTTCTATCTCCATGGTAGCTGATACTCTGGCAGGGGAGAAGTCACAACCCAATATTTTGGAATAGGTCCCTAAATTCTATTTCCAATTTTTTTCAGTCCAGAAACATTAGACCTCAAAAGTCCCATCTTCTGTAGGTCTGATTTGCTTTGCTCTAGCTTTTTTTTGCCGTTTTGGTTTCATTGCAGGGTAGATGATAATTGCTAGAAGAGTGACAACCTGACTTTCAGAATTAAGGTCTTTAAGAAAATATTTTGATTCTCTGTCCAGCATGCCATTCAATTAAAAAAGAAATTGAAAAGGAAGAGAGATTTTTACCCAAGAACCCATAAACTGATTTTATAACTTTCATGCTTGATTTCATACTCATATGGGCAGGGAGATATATAAGAGATTTAATGTTAATTAAGGAGACAAATGATTTCCGTAGTAAGAAAAAAAAATTTTAAAAAAATTTCAATCGTTCATGAAAATTACACTTTTTACTTCTAACTGGCATTTTTGGGAAAACTCTCAGTTTGTGAGATTTGGATAACAAATAATTATTTAAATTAAAAACAAAAATTCATGTTCAGAAAGGTTTTTATCATTTGTGAATAGTTAAATGGAAAGCTCATCAAGCCAGATAGGCCACTGAGATATGTTACTATAAATTTAGAATGTTTGACATTTTAAAAATAGGTTTTCCCATTTTAAAAATGCACGTTGTCGACAGATTTTTATGTTGATGACTCCAGCATCTGGTGTGAAATGCATTAAATTTTAAACATGTTGGTGCCATCTTAGACGCTGCCTCTTTTTAATTAAAAGCCATAATTTAGATGTGCTCAGCTTAATTGAGTGTCATTGCCAATGATAGCAGGAGGCTCTGTACTTAGCCCCGTCACTGAATAATGGTATCTGAAAGACTTATTGCATTAAATAACAATGTAAATGGTTTGTGTTTTCTTCAGCTGTTTTTTCCATGCTCCTAAAAGAATATTATGTGCTTTCCTCTAGGCCACGCTGGGTTCCAGCATAGCAAAAACAGGTAGTTGTTCAAGGCAGCAGAATCATAGAACTGGCAAATCATGGCCATACTAAGGGGATGATTTTGGATCTGCCTCTGCACCCGTTCTGTGCTGGTGAGAGTGATCTCATGAGTCACCCTCCTCCCACATCCACGCTGGGTGTGGAGGCAGAGCAGAGGTGCTGGTGGCGGTGCTGCATGGCCAGCGCTGGGGGAGCACTGCTCACAGGAGCCATGTTAGGACACATCGTTTTTGGCAGTAATGGCACATTAGTGTCTTCATGATTCATTTGGTGAAGGTGTTGATTCTGCTGATGACACCATAAATTTTTGCGCCCTGGGGAAGGAGTAGTAAATTATTTTATTCACGTTTTTCAGGTGGCAAAATCTAGTTCTGCTTAATCCAATCATGTGAAGATGGATAGCTAGGAGAGGATAATCCTTCTGCTAAACTGAAACCATGTAGAAATCTAACAGGGAGCCATAATTCTTTTGGAAAGGGCAAGTTGAGGAGAAAACCTCTGCAGCCTTCAAACCCAGCTACTGTCAAGCTGTGTGAAACTGAAGTTACAGTCCTGTCCTGGGTAGTAGTCTGACATGGATGTAGAGATGAATGGAAGGGGTTATGGATAGCTCTTTCCTGAGTGACATATGCTCTGTATAATGTAGACAGAGGAGCCACACCGTGCTGCAGAACTGCAAGTGTGTGCTGCAGGACCTGTACAGCCAGACTCAGCCCTGAGATACAAGTAAACAACCCCCTGTCAAATACTGCACTAATCTCAGCTACTTATTACAAGATGAGACGGTATCAGTGCAGAAATTTTCTCCAGCTTCTCCACACACATCACCATCTGACCTGGATGCTGTCAATCATAAGGCTTTGTAAAAGGCTCATTTAAGAAATTAGAACACATCCTTCAAACCAGCTCTTGCATTATTAATGTTAGCTACTTCACAAGTAATAGTTATAATACTGCTAATAAATAAATCACGTAGTCAAACTACTATTACTTGTGATATACAA
Source organism: Coloeus monedula (assembly GCF_965178545.1). Classification (NCBI taxonomy): domain Eukaryota; kingdom Metazoa; phylum Chordata; class Aves; order Passeriformes; family Corvidae; genus Coloeus; species Coloeus monedula. The sequence goes on from NC_138782.1 coordinate 70,815,832, forward strand.
CTGAGACTGGATTAACTCAGTCATCCTGTTGGCCTTCTGTTCACTGCATCATAAAGACTAATTAATTTATCTGGATTGATTTTCCTGTGAACTTTGGAAAAGTCATTACATTTTCAGTCCATTGTTACTGAATTACTCTTTCCTTCATTTTGCTTCAGCTGCATTTCCAAATTATACATCACAAAATCATCCATAAATTTTATAGTTAAAAAGTAGTAATTATGGGTGTTCATTAAAAAATAAATATAATTTGAAAAGCGCGATATAATACGGATTTTGTTTACAAATAATCTCATTCCTGTCCTCATGCAGATTTGTAAATTCTCAGGTCCCTGAAAATACTGCCTGAGGTGGACTATTTTGAGCAGCTCCTGTCTGCTCTCTGGTGGTCTGGGATGACAATCACAGAGTACAGTGCAAAAAATATTTGATCATCCACGATAATACTTAAGGAAAGACAGATTTCCCTTCTAATTTCATCACTTAGATCGTGAGAGAAATTGTTCTTCATATCAGCTTTGTTAATTTCATGCAACCAATTCTGTATGTTTTCTAGATACAATATGTAACCATGCATTCCTATGTTATTATAACCAAAATTATTGCCGAGATCCATGCAGTGGTACAGGATAAAGAATCCATCTTTTAGGTTTATTGTGGAACACTTTTCGTGTTAAAGCTAAGAGCTGTGGCCTTCTGAGGAGCTAAATCTGTTACTCTTCTGTATGTAATATAAACTCTCTACTGCCCATTGGACATGCACAGTGATGTTTAAAGAGTGGAGTGTCTTGTAAATGACACCCACATAAGCGACTAAATACCTTTTCAGCTCTTCTGAACTGCCCTCTCTGATGATTCTGAGCCTACTATTGCTTCTACTGATATTCCTTTGTAAAGGAAATCTCTAGTGATCTCCAAAATTTATTTAATTTTAATTTTTTTTTTTTTTGGTGAGACTTATATACATTTTTTGTCTCTCTGATCTGGTGCTGGTCCAGGTCTAGCCCCAGCATGCAGTAGCTCAACTTTTTTGCTGACACATCTAAAGAGTGTTCTGATGTTCACAGGGAGGGACACTTTGCATGTCAAGATATGCAGATAAGTAACTTACAGGAGGTGAGGAGTGGTCTTATTGATAAAGAACAACAGATTAGAACAAAACACATTTAAATGGAAATGAATTAATCAACTACTTGAAACAGAGCATTATTCACCTGATTTTTATGTGTTCCAAACATGCACAAAATTCAAAAAACCCGTTGGAAGATGTGAGTGCTTTTCAGAGAATCAAGGCCATGTGGAAGGTATATCAGCTTCCTCTAAAATTCCTGCCAGCCCAGCAGCTGCTGTTTGGACTGTTAACACTAAAATAAAGGAGGATAAAGGAAATATTAAAAACTGATTGCTGTCAATTAGATGCTTTTGGCTGGTTTTGGTGTCTTCAAAGATAGGAAACATGAGCTGCCTCACAGAAGATGTATTTATGTACTTCTACATCAGTTCTAATGGTGGAGAATCTACAAATCTGAATAGCTGAAGACTAATAGAAAAGATGCATTAAGCCATCTGAGCAATGGGCTTTGGTTTGAAAGAGGCTTTTTATAGTTGTCCTATTTGAAACTAAAATAATTTATTTTAAGGTACTCATAAATATATTTAGGATTTTTATGATGGTTTGGGCATAAATGATATTGTACCACTGCAATAATTCCTGGACGCTTAATATATTTAAATCTTTTTTAGTTTTTGATGGTGCATCTGTGAAGCACTACAGGATCAAAGAGCTGGATGGTAGCTTTTTCCTAAGCAAAAGGAAAACTTTCAAAACTCTGAAGGAGCTGGTTGACTATTATAGCAAGAACAGTGATGGCCTCTGTGTGTTGCTCAGACAGCCATGCCTAAAGGTAAGGAGTGGATGCTACACTGTGCAAAATATTTTTTGTGAGCTAACTCATCACATATCTGTCAGAAAATGTTGACTCCTTGTCTGCTTCTGCCATTTCAGAATGTTGATAATCTGCTTGTTTTCAGGAAGTTCAGGGTAGTGTTATAGTTCTATTCTTGAGGTTGACAAATTAACAATAAAATATCATGCAGTTTTAAAAAATCATTAAGTGTCTGGGGTGGAAAATATGCCAAATCATGATTTGTGAATACCTTTGTACAAAAATATATGGAGATGAAATCTCCAACTTCATAACTCTAGCTATCCATAAGTAATTACTGAGACAAAACCGCAAAGTTCTGGCAAACAATACGTCATTGTTCAAAAAGCTTGCTAGAGGGATGATTTCTAATTTTTGCTTTTAATGGAAGGATATTTTCTTCAGCATATTTCTTATTTCTAACAAAAATCATCCAGTATGTGGGTTATACTTTATGTTCTCAGCTCACTTTATTGCATGTTTTTACTCTAAGGAAACATTATTTACATCTGTTCCAGCTTTTAACAGACATAGTTAATAATGATTTGTATATGTTGTTGAAAAAAATGCTGCAAGTCTCAATTATTGTATTATTTATTTTCTTTTACCAGATACAAATTCCAGCTACTTTTGATTTGTCTTACAAAACTGTTGATCAGTGGGAGATAGACAGACTATCTCTGAAATTTGTGAAAAAATTAGGATCTGGTCAGTTTGGTGAAGTATGGGAAGGACTGTGGAATAATACCACCCCTGTGGCTATCAAAACATTAAAACCAGGTATGTGCATTATTCTTAAATGTTAATAATATGAAATACTAGCAAGAGTGCTCCCTTTTTAAATGCTACAGCTATCCATATATGCACTCATTCTTAAAATCCACACACCTAAACATGAAGATTAATAAAGCTCTAGGTCCAGATATTCTTTTGGTATTTTGAACTACAATTTTATACAGATTTCTGTTTCTAGACGAGCTGAGTTAATTCAATATCTGTCTTCAATAAAAAGGCAGCTGCAACAAGGGTTGTACCTATTTTGTACAGTTTTGTTTGTATGGAACTGAGTAACTTTAGATTGAGTAGTCTGTGGGTGAAGTAATTGATTTACTACTGGTCTGTCATCTGTAGAATTTTTCTAGTGATTAGGTGATATAGTATAGTGATTTCTTTGGTAATATATAATATTAACTATGCTAAGTTTGTCTTGAGGAAGTGCTTTAATCCTAGTATTGCTTGAATAAAATTTCTCAAAGTTTTTGATACACAACATTTATACCCACTATTTGCATGTAATATAAGACTGTCTAATACAGCTTTTAGCATTTTTCTTAATTATGTTTCATTAACTTCAAGTAATTTGTGCATTTTAAATTGACAACATAAAATATCTGCCAGCAGATGGCAAGAACTACATAGATAAGGGAGGTAGCCTGGATGATATACATGTTTTTTAAAAAGAGATAACAACATGAGCTGTGGTTAATTGAAAAAGCTTGTGCTGGGCGCTAATGAACATGATTCAGGAAGCAGAACAGATTCAGACCTTTGATTCAGAATAACATCAATATGCTTGAGCACTGCTTGAATGGTTTCCTGAACAAGGAGGAATTTAAGTATGTGTTTTAAGGCCCTCTTGTATCAGGGTACTGTTTGTGTTTTGGGACATGCAAATTGAAAGAAAATAAGCACCTTTTTTTTCTCTGCTTAACTAAAAATGTAAAAACTTCTCAGACTAAAGACCTTCTGTAATTCATATGAAAGACAGAACTTTTTTCAGTGAACAGGAGCATGTCCCTAGTGACTCAGTAAACAGAAACCATCTTGCAATCTCTTTCTCACTGGAATAAACACAAGACCCACTGCAAACTTGTTATCACATAGAGACTATCACAGTATAATGGAAGAAATTCCTTCAACTGTGATTCTTTTTATGTATCATAGTTCACCTGGGAAAAGGGGCTCGATTAATCAATACTTTTTCTATCTCAGTTTTTTCCACTCTATTCTGACTCATGCTAAGGTCAACAGCAGTAGTCTCACTGATTGCATGATGGGTTGTATGCAGTTAGGGCAGACAGAAGCCTCATCCAGATGCGATGCCTGGATAGCAGAGAGTTTGTGACCTAATACTGTGATAAGGAAGCTGTGCATTGCACGTAGTGTTGCTCAGAATGAAGACTTTGATTCCCAAAGCTGTCTTGATAAATTATGTAGTTAATGCTGAATCTCTTATCACTGTACTTTGTGAACTATCTCATTCTGCAAAAACAGTTCAGTCAGAAATGTAAGCATTTAACCTTGTAGTATTCCTTCTCCAGGGAATTAGCCTCTTCTACACAGGTTTTCTCACCATTTGGAGGGCCTTACAGTAATCAGCACATTGGTTTTCCATAGCTTGTTCTCATTGTTACTCATGAGGAATAACACTTCGCTAATTAAAGACAAACCACAATACCCTCACCCTAATCTGAGTAATAAATGTTTACCTTGGTACTAATAAAATTTCGCAAAGGGTAGGGCTGGTAATTTCATTCACCATAACATAAAGTTGATAAATGAATGGAAAACATAATAGTTAATGAGTAATCAAGAAATACATTGTGTTGATGACTGAAGCTTCCAATATTCACATGAGCAATGTTTCAGGCTTCAAGTGTAACACACTGTAAAATGATCCTCTCCTGTTGCTTGGCTCAAAGATCTAAATCATTTGTCTTACACTGTGGCAGGAGAGGGCGTGTTTTAAACAACAGACATTTCACTAAGCTATTTTACAGTGTAGACTCTCTGGACAAGACAGTCATCAGAACAATGGAGAAGTGTGTTAAACTTGAAGTGATCTGGCAAATATAGGGGGATGAGATGGAAAGGGTTCTGTTAAAAAGGCTTTACCACCAGAAAAATTGTGAAATGGAGCAATGATCTTATTACCAAGCAGGAGCAGGTTGATCAGGTAGGGTAATCACATGGTGAACAATATAGAAGAGCATAATGCAATCAGCATGTCATAGATTTATCGGCCTGAGGGCCAGAAAAGATTTCTGTTATTTTGAGTTTTTCTGTTAAGCATTTTTTGCAGTGTGCATCTGTTCTAGACCATATATAGTCTGAATAATTTGCTGTTATATGCCATTACACATCATCCCTCTGCTGAGATCAGTATTTATATTTAATCAAAACACAGATTGTTCTCGACTAAACAATAATGTGAAGTCTTCTAGTCCTAAGTGGAAGGTACTGTAAGAATGTGGACCTAATTTCACATTTGAATTTGCCTGATATCTTCTCTTTAACCCTCGCTATGTCTTCTTGTAATAAAATAAAAGCCTATTTGTATGTATTAGTTTTTCTTTCCATTCTGGAGATACAAACAGAGTGAGTTAAACCAATTTTAAGCTGTCTTTAAAAAGGATAAATGTAGTTTCTTGTTATATAGTATCCTTATTTCTCAAACAGTTTTTTTCTGGATTTAAACTAATCTCTAGCTGTTGCTGTTAAAAGGCTTAAAACCAAGTATGCCAATGGCATCCTGGCCTGTATCAGCAACAGCGGCCAGGGGGACCAGGGCAGTGATTGTCCCTCTGTTCTTGGTGCTGGTGAGGCTACACCTCAAATCCTGTGTCCAGTTCTGGGCGCCTCAGTACAAGAAGGACATTGAGGTGCTGGAATGAGTCCAGAGAAGGGCAATGGAGCTGGTTAAGGGTCCAGAGGTTAAGTCCAGGGAGTGACTGAGGGAATTGGGGTTGTTTAGTATGGAAAAGGGGAGGCTCAGGGAAGATCTTATCACTTTCTACAGCTGCCAGAAATTAGGTTGTAGTGAGGTGAGGACTGGTGTCTTCTCCCAAGTAACAAGCAATAGAAGAGGAAACAACCTCAAATTGTGCCAGGGGAGGTTTAGATTGGATAATGGGATTTTTTTTTTTCATGGAAAGGGTTGTCAAGCATTGAAACAGGCTGTCTGGGGTACTGATGGAATGACCATGCCTGGAAGGGCTCAGAAGACATGCAGATGTGGCACTTGGGGTTGAGGTTTAGTGGTGAACATGACAGTGCTGGGTGAATGGTTGGACTCAGTGATCTTATAGATCTTTTCCAATCTTAATGTTTCTATGATTCTATGACTCTATGACCTTCCAATATACAGGAAAAAATTAATCTCCCAGAATTCTGGTGAGATGGCAGTAATGGGTTTTCCCCAAAGCCAGTTCTCCCTTGATGCAAAAGTGTGATTCCTGACTTGTGAGTATTTAGGGTATTCAGAATCTGTTTCCATTCCAATTTGGAGCAAGAGCCAATTTTTCAAATATTTTACACCAATTGGAAATTTCACAACTGCTTCTTTCAAAAACATTGATGTGCAGCATACTAGCTAATTTCCCCTCTTCTTAGGTATCTAGCATCTCAGATGTATCAGGATTTTTTAATAATTAGCAGGAAAGAATAAGCACTCACATATCAGATAAAACATATTAGAGATTAAAAATGCACATTACAATGAGAAAATAACATGCTGTTAAAGCACATTTCTTTACATTGATTGTAAAGTCTGGATTCCAGGAATCCAAAAATCTTAAAACACCTTCCTCCCCACCACCTTCTTCTTGGGCTTAACTTCAGTCTCATACTCTCTACCTCCTCCTCCGCTGTGGTGCAGGGTGACAGGGTATGAGGGTTGTGGTCAATTCATCACATGTGTCTGATGCTCCTTCTGCATCAGAGGAAGGGCTCCTCACATTCTTCCCCTGCTCCAGCACGGAGTCCCTCCCGCAGGAGAGTCCTCCACAACCTTCCCCAGCTTGAGTCCTACCTCTGGGCTGCAGTTCTTCACAAACTGCTCCAGTGTGGGTCTCCTCCATGGGATGCAGTCCTCCAGGAGCAGACTGCTCCAGTGTGGGTCACATATTTGCACTCTTCTCTGGCTGTTGCTGTGTTGCACAGGTTTTCTTTTCCCCCTTTTTAAATCTGTTTTCCCAGAGGTGCTGCCACCTTCACTGATGAATTTGGCCTTGGCCAGCAGCGGGTCCATCCAGAAGCTGACTGGCATTGGCTCTGTCGGACATGGGGGAAGTTTCTAGCAGCTTCTCACAGAAACTACCCTGCAGCCCCCCATTACCAAAAGCTTTCCACTTAAACCAAATACATTCTGCACCTCAGCTCTCTGTTTCTTATATGTAAGAGCTATCATTAAAGTCCATATTTGTCACACAAACTTCATAAACTTCACTATCAAGAAAAAGAATTCTCGGCACCAAAAGCAAAATACCATAATCACAATACCAAAGTCAACAATTTGCACACAATCCACCCCTTGTCCCTTCAACACAATTACAACAACTGAAATTCCCTGTGATCATTCAACTCTTTGCTCTCAAATATCATTCTGTCAATATCTTGCCCATTACCTCTCCTTATTCCCTTTACAATCTGTTGATCAGTGTGACTATAAACAAGAAGCAGTAGTAATGTGATGCCTTCGTTCAGATAATTCTCTTATTTGTTCACTGGTTCACTTGTCTCTGCTTTGGAGACATCTATGACATTTTACCAGCCAAAACCATAGCATGAATGTGTGAATGATAAAACAAAACATAAGAATATCTTTTCCTTAAGGAACATCTCTGAAGTTTGAGCTCTTGACCCACAGTTTTCAAAGAGGTGTAGGGATCAGTGGATAGAAGAATAGTCTAGAAACCAGCAGCTGTTATTTCTGGTTTTGGCTCTGCACAGCACTGTCTTGATGCAGGTCCCTGAACATGTCATTTTACATTTCTATTTTTATTTCCTCACTGAGGCATTGTTTTTTCTATTTAAGTGGAAATCATTGCAGCAGGGATTTGCACTTTGTCCTATGTTGAGTGTGATGGATTTTCTAGAACCTGTTGTCTGGGCTAGCTTGCTTCTCCAGCTGTCAGCATGTGAAGCAGACATCTATCATCACCAATTAATTGTATCTTATAAAGTTCCTTATGCCTATTGAAGTTGACGGATACATTTGTCATTATCACGTTGTAAAGCTTCTCCCAAGCTTCTCTCTGCACGAAAGCTGCCCAAGCATGGTTTTTTTTTCAGGAGGCTTTCCCAAAACAATGTCTGAATTGGTACTGTAAGCGAAGTTTTTAATAATATTTTCAGTTTTTCAGTATGCCATCTCTTTAATCCATGTGCAGTGTAAAAAGCTTTGGACTCAGGGAAGTCCCCTAGTTTCCCTGAAAAAAAGAGATTCTTTTATTCCATTTAATTCAGTATGTGACCTTATACTAGCTTGTAAGTTTATTTCTGTATGGTGACAAAGTTGCTTGAGAACATCCAGATACATATATTATTCATCTGTTAATGTGAATAGGTTTTCTTAGTCTCTTGTGTTGCCAAATACTTGGTTTTTTAAATGTTATTTCTTTATTATTACTCATAAACTTCTCCAGGAGATCATAGTTATATGCTTAATGTAGTCTCCATGAAAATTAATCTTGTATAAGCTTCTTTAGAAAATTAGGTTGCGCTGAAGTACAAGGTTACTTTGAAGCAATTTCAGGAGGTTTATTGAAAGTTGCAAACAAAGGGTCTTGTGAGGAGGTTACCTAGTATTTAAGGGCCATTTACATTTAGGCCAGTGGAATCTGGAATATAACTGGTTTTATGACCAAGTGGTTTCTTCTTACAGTAACCTGCTCTTTATCCTGTGTTTACCACTTACAGCTGAAAATGTACGTTTCATTAAAAACACACATATTCAACTACAAGCTAGAACCCTCTCAGCTATTTGAAACTCCATGTGGTGTGTGTTTCCTTCCTCAAAAGGATGCACTGTAAATTCTTTGCCACTATTGTGACAGGCTGTATCCAACTAATTTGTAACAAGTGTGTTTGGTTGCTTTTAGAGGCAGTTTTTAATTTGCTTATTCAGTTGCTAAAACCTAATCTTAGGCAGAACGCTCATAAAGACACTTTTATTTTATTTTTTTTTTTCAGTTGGCATCCAATCTTCTTATTAAGTACAATATAAGATCTACAGGGCTCTGGGGGGTTGGGGCACTGTCTGCTACTTGTACTATTTAAAGATATAAACTAAGTAAAACTGAAGGTTACATGTGTTCTTCAAAATATTCAGGAAATATTTATTGATCTTTTTTCTGGTTTGTTATCATTATTATCACTGTTATTTTCTATTACAGTGTAGAAAAGGATTTGCAGCTATTCAGCTAATGGAATACTTCCCTCCTGATCAATTTGTTGAGAGTTATCATATGTGAAAAACATGTTGCTTGGTTTCAGTTTGTTGGAAGAAGTTTATAGCATGATTAAACTGAGAAATTCCTTGTAGGCAAACTTTGATGGTGGGAACAAATCAGACTGTCATATGCTATGGTGTGAAGAAACCCTGTATAATGATCCATAGAGGGTCCATGATTTGGTAGACCCTAAGGGAGCAAGTACTTTATCCTTTTTAGGATCAACTTGTCAAATTTTGGCACTGATGCTAAATCATTAGCCACACTCATGTTTTTGCTTTTGGAGGCAGAATGCTTCACACCATGCAGCCTCTCTGTAGATTTTAGGCTGATTTTTATCACAATGCTTATATCTTGAAACAAGTAAGCAAATGGGGCACAATTTTATTAATATATTCACAATATTAAAGTGAGTGTAAACCTTATAAAGACAACCCAAGACTTCTAAAAATTCTTTTTTAATCTGGAGTTGGTGAAAAGTTCAAGTAAATCTGTAAAGATTGTGCTATTGTAAACAGGAAAAGGACATAGAGTAAGCATTACAGATATTTGGTGTTTTCTCTCTGCCATAATCTCTGCTTTATCCAGACCAAGGATGATCATTTACTCTTTGTGAAGGCCCCCTCTTCCCTCTGAGAGTGAGGGAAATGAGAAAATAAGAATAGCTTGTACCTGTTGAGGAGTTGTGTTATTGGCTGCTTGCCACTTATTGATGGCATGGAAATCCATTAACTTTGACCATTACTCCTAATGACATCCTATAAAGTGTTGCCAAATTGGGCAATATGGGATTGCCAAGGGAAGTATGAGGACACAGAAGAGAGGAGTCCTGTTCCTTGCAGTGTAATCTTTGGCCTCCCAAGTAGCAATGTCAAGTGGCTCTTTTTTCATAAAATCTGTGTCAGGAGCATTTCTGAGTCATTCCTCTTGTATTGATGTGAGGATATGAAATCACACATCATTAATATGTTTTGGGAAATAGCTTGGAGCATTTTTCAGGAGGTGGCATCCAAGGTAGGTGTTGGGTGGGTAGGCTGATTTTCTAGTTCATTTTGTAGAACAGATTTTCTTTTGGAATTTTATTGCTGAGCTATTTAACATCCTTCCAGAATTACTTAATTTAAACATCTGTGTTTGGAACAGTCAAACTCCCAGATAAACCTTTTATGTTACCTAATATTAAAAAAGACTCTTATTCTTGCAGCCTTGGCTTCTCTAATTTCTCAGTCTGCTTACTGAGTAAGTTGAGTTCATTTTTAAATATGACATGGAGAAAAATAACTTGGATAACTAGATTTTTGCCTCCCCAGTCTTCATTGTAATATTTTTTAATTAAAGTGTTTTGATTTGGGAGGAAGGAGACATTTCAGTAGCTGAATAATTTCACATTTGTTTGTACAAGCATTTTGAAGCAGATATTATTTACCAACTTCCTCAAACATCTGACAATATCTGGTCACAACTGGATCATTCATATAGAAAGCTTTGCTTTTTTATTTGTACATGTTTTCCTAATCAATCCCCGATTCTGGTCATATGAGCTTTAATCCTAAATTTGCCATGACTTTACCTTCCTGTGCCGTTCCTGATTGCTTCTTTGACATAGTTTCTGCGTTGGTTCACTATGTATATGAAGAGAATTAGAGATGTCATGACTTCATATAACACTTACAAAGTTGGCATCATTTGCTGTTAAGACACTTTGGTATTTAAGAGATTGTAAAATTAATGTTACATCTGTGCATACATTGGTATTTCTAATAAGGTTGCTATCACATGATCATTATAAATAGCTATTTGTTTTTGTATCTATAAAATGCACACATCTTCTCTGCATATGCTAAACTGATTTCACTGCTTTCAGGCTTTGATTGGCAAAGCTGAAAATATAGTGCAACAAATTTTGATTGCAGCACTAGTTTTCTCTCAGAAATTTTATGCTCATTACCTAGACAGTCTCACCTCAGTTTCTGATCCTTTTGTTAACCAGTTGTTTGTTTAAAATGTATCCCTTAACATTCTAGCCTCACTTTTTTTCCTGTTTGGGGGAGGCCTGGGGATGGTTGATTTTAGCCTTTAGATTTCTGGTGGCTGGGACACATATGTTCTCTGTCCCTATGCAACTGGCATGTTTCACTCATTAACTGTTTGTTTCAGCTGCACTGTCTCTTTTCCGTGGGAACTGTGAAGATTTGAGATGCTAATGTACTTTCAAAGACAGAAAACAATCTCAGTTACTCCCTTAAGACTGCTAGGCTGGTAGGAAGGCCTTTAATAACCTCAGCTTATGTTTTATGTTGTTTTTTCAGGTTCAATGGATCCAAAAGACTTTCTGAGAGAAGCACAAATAATGAAGAACTTGAGACATCCAAAGCTTATACAGCTTTATGCTGTCTGCACTTTGGAGGACCCAATTTATATTATTACTGAACTGATGAGATATGGAAGTCTTCTAGAATACCTTCAAAGTAAGCAAATGACTCTAAACTCATTTTAAGAGTGCTGCAGTTTAGTAAATACACTAACATAAAAGACAGAAATACAGCACTCTGGTTTAATATAAAAGCTGCATTATTTTTCATGTGTGGGGGTGAGAAAAGCAGAAAGAAAGGTTTATGAATTTTGACATGCCAGAATATTTGAGAAGTAGGAAAGAAACACATTCACAGTCTGATTCTTGCCTTATAATGGCCCATATTTTATCACACAGTTCTATGCGTAGATGGGAACATACACAAAGAAATAAATATAAGTATCCAGAAGGATAGGTCATCATATTTGACATGAAATAGAGGCACTTCCACAAAATTGTACTTAACAGCTTTGAAAACTATTACTAGTCAGGGATATCTTTTCCCTACAAATTTGTCCCTTACCTATCCCATCAGGGCTTTTATCTCAGCAGCACTTCAAAGTGCTCTTTTGAAGGCAAATAATAATTAAAAATAAAATTGTACAGCCTGGAACAGACTAGCAAAATGATTGCACTCTTTAAGTTCACTCCTGTTCTTGGGAAATGCTTGATTCTAGTGTTGTTACCCATTTTCATTTTAGCAGATGTCTGTGAGATGCTAAATGTCTTCAAAGTTGTAAGGATCTCTTGAAGACAAAATGTTTGCTGCGATTGTCATGCTGAATTTCTTCTCTGTTTCCAGCCCATAAAGCAAAGCCCTGTGTAGTACCACAGACAGCATTTACCATGACAAGTCTTCCCCTGTCTTCTCTGTGGAACCATTTTTAAATGGGGGTCTGTCCACACACAATTACAGCTAAAGAAATATCTGACACAGGCACAGCCATACCAGAAACTGCCCAGAGTGGGTTTGCCATGACCTTGGGCCAGATCATCTACAGTTTTGTGGGCATTTACTGGCCAGAGGTAGCAAGGCACAAATTTCCTGTAAATCCTCATCTTTGGTGCCTTTGTGTGCAGATTGCAGCTTATGTGATTGAAAGAGCCTGGCACATCAGGAAATGATTGCTGTGCATGGAAACATTTATTGCACTGGAGAAATAGCTTTGAGAAAGCCAGGATGAGTCACAGCTATTGCAGAGGTGAAAACTGGCCTGTAAATGTGCATAGATTAAACATGTTCAGGGCACATCAGTGCTGCAGCCTGTGTGTGGATCTGTTGCCAGCATATGCACAGCACCCTGCTCCTTGCCTAAGTGTTCACTCCTGTAGCTCTTCATCAGACACTGTGGAAAGTCAGTTGGTTTCCAGGCAGCCATCAAGATATCCGTACTAACGTCCGGTTGAAACCCAGCCTAGAGGTGTCCCTCCTTGTCTGATGGCCAATGCACAGGGAGGTGCACAGAACTAGGAGGTGGAGGCAGAGATCCAAGGGTTTTGATAGGTATTGTGGCCAGAGAAAAGTCTTTGCTGTCAGTGAGAGTAATAAGGAAAGAGATTTGAAGCTTGTCTAGAGCTCTGTGACTGGAAGTGATCTGTATCAGCTGGAGTGCACAGCTACTGATAAGTTTTCTTGAGACTCAGCCTCTGCAAGGAACATGAAAATATTTCCAGGCTTCTGCCTCTGTGTGCACTATGGGTAAGTATGGCAAACTAGAGCAGAAGAAAGTCCAGAGATATTCTTTGTTCCTATTCCCCTCCAAGAAATGCATGGTATGCTTTTCCGGCTTTAAAATATTTTATTCACAGTTACTATCACGTTTCCCCATAATGACAGCTACTTAATAATGACAGACATGGGAATTCCCTGTGCACACTGTAAATGTACTTTGGGAGAGTTCATGATAAACACTGCTCTGCAGAGTTATTGACCTGCCACCAGTACAAGGAAAATGCACCTGAAACGTTTTCTTTGTTATTGGAAGTGAATGAAATTGTCATAAATGCATGAGTGCTTTTATCAATTCTGATTGACCTGGGGCTGGTTCTGGCAGGAATGCAGTCTTGAAGTTTGGTGAATTATTATGGAGGCAATGCCCCCACTGGAGAAAGTGCCACTTATTTATTTTTCACTTTTTTATTGTCAGTTATCTGTCAATGAGAATATTTTCCTGTCTTTTCTGTATGAGATATTGTGGTTGATTGCTTAGAACAGGGTACAGACCCCAAGACTTCTTTAATATTTCCTCTAATAAATTTTTTATATGAGGTTGAGGCTTTTGTCAAAAAATATTAGTAAAAAAGGACATGGAGGTGCTATGTTTTCTTTATCAGTTAAACAATAATCCATGGGAAGTAATATATATATATACTTCTAACAGCCTTCCAGTGCCTAAAGGGAGCCTACGAAAGAGGTGGAGAGGGAATTTTTACAAGGCCAGGTAGTGATAGGATAAGGGGGAATGACTTTAAACTGAAAGATGGTAGGTTTACATTAGGTAATTCTTAGAAATTCTTCACTGTGGGGGTGGTGAGGCACTGGGACAGCTTGTCCAGAGATGCTGTGCTTGAACTTGTGTGCTTTGTCTGGAGTTTTTTGCTCCAGCCTGGAGTTTTGGAGGTGTACTCAGAAATCTTTATGAGACAGACATACATGATTTACACTTCAGATCCCAAAGAGACCCGTGATTTCATCCTCTGCATTTGTGCACAAGTTGTAGTTCCTGGTCAGCTGAGGCTCCTCCTTAAAACTTTCCCTTCTTTAGGTCCAGAACAGCTGCAGTGCAGAACCATCTTACAGAGAGAGATCATCCAAGATATACTGTGGCAGCCAGGGCAGCAGTGGCCTCTTCCCCTACCTCAGCCCACAGGCTAAAGGCAGTAGGTCAGCCCAGTCTGGTATTCCAAACAGGCTTCAGTGAAAGAAATGGCTTTTCAGCTGCCACTCCAGTGTTAGAGGTGGATCTCATCCTTGTCCTTTAGCATGGTGCCCCTGAGAGTCCTGCAGCGAATAAGACAGGGAGGGTTTAGCAGCTCCAACTCCTATTCTGCACTGAAAGCAGCTCATTAAACACGAGGCTGATGAGCCAGCCCTTCTTCCCGTGGCATTGCCTTATTTTGTCTCTTGGAGCAAGCTTAAGTCAGGCTGTCCTGGAGCATTGGCAGACCAGTGACAAACTTGTGCTCAGGTTTGCCAGCATCCTTGTCTGCTCTCACCAGCAGGCAGTTCACAACATGCACAGATGAAGTCATGTGAAAGGGAATATTTGAAGCTGACTCACCTAGGCTAACTTCCAAAACCCAGGTACTAATGCAAGGTGCTTGTACACAGTTATTTTTCAATTAAATACAACATGAGCGTCATTTGTGGACTTATATCTTTGTCTGGCAAGATGAATAATAAATGTTGATGCTTGTCAGTTATCAGAACTGAAAATCTTCAGAGTGTTGTATTATTCTGGGGACTGGATGGATTTTCACAAAGCCCGATTTTTGTCCCTCTCTCTCTTAAAAGTTCAGGCACCTCTGAAACATATCTGTAGGAGAGGAAAAGATATTCTGAGTCAACAATAGAAGTAAATAATCTCAGTGCTGAATTATCATGACGAGTTTAGCCTCAAAAAGAAAGTAGGGCAAGACACATACAGGACAAGTTTAATAATTTTTTTTTTTTTTTTTGCATAATTGTGTCAGAACATTCAGATGAGCAGGAAATTCAAGGCCTGGAGATTGCAGAATTGATTAGTAAACAGTGGTATCTCACACTCTTTGTAAGGTGGGATTGCAAGGTTACATCAGATAAAGTGCCAGAACTGGAGGAAGCTATGCAAAACAATGCTAAGACACACTATCACTGCAAATCAATTAAAAATAAACAACAGAAAGCTGCCAGCTACAACAGTTTTGTTTCTCTAACACAGAGGCAGTAAGTAAAAGTCACCAACCTGATGAGAAAGAAGAACTGACAATAAGCCTAGCAGTAATGATTCAGCTTTTTGATATTAAGGTTCTGAAACAAAAAGTTGAAACTGTTTTGAGTGTTAGAGGCTACAGGGGTAGGAACTCAGGCTTGAGTGCTGCAGCATTTGGGATCGGGTGACAGTGGTCCTCGAACATAACAGTGATTTTGTTTATCATCGATTACCTCACAGTTTAAATCCCACAAAGGCCCTGAATTTGTACTCTGTTATACTGAATTTTTTTTTGGTTGCCTGTCTTACAACTTTTGGCTGCAGTTTTTCATGACCTAAGACTCTTTCCTTCATCTGTGGAGGCAAGTTGCTCAGCTCAAAGTTCTTCTACTGCATTGTTTGAGCAATGAGCTATGACTGCCAAATCTCAGTTTCTGGGATTTCCTTATCTTAGTGTGGTGGGAATGACATGCACATTGCTTTAAAAAGTTCTACTGGAGAAGCAGGCAGTTTGAAAGCATCTCAAGGAGTCCTACTGTTGAGTAGCAACCACAGAGATAACAGCATGAAGCAGTCAAGTGGAGTGGAAAGTGAAAATGAGGGTTACACTTGATAGCAGATGGTAGTTTTTCCTAATAAGAATCATCAGAGAACAGGGAACAAGGATAATTCTGTGCTTTTCCATCTTTAGTCAGCTCTGGCTACAGCCACTGGGTACTGACATTAGCTCTTGCTCACAGTTTGGAACAGTTTTATGAACCTGTCAGAAAGGTACATACTATGTTACTATCAGAAGATAAAAGATTTTCTCTTTGGACTATGTCAGCAGCTCCTTCCTGGCCTAGATCAACTCCTGCATTTAGTATCTACTGTTTTAGAGAAGATGGGACAGGCATTGTTACTCAGTTATTGTGAAATAAGTAATGTCATTCGCTAATCCCTGTCATTTGGCTGGGCTGTTACTTTATTGTATCACATGGTTTGGTTTGTTCATGTTGGCTGTTTGAACTAGTCAGATTTTCAATTATTTATGTCTGAAATCTGCACATTGTTCTTGTTCTTATGCTGCTCTTGTCATCTCCTTTTTAAACAGAGGATGGAGGCTCTGAAATCTCCCTGACACATCAAGTAGACATGGCTGCTCAGGTGGCTTCTGGGATGGCATACCTTGAATCTCAGAACTATATCCATCGGGATCTGGCAGCCAGGAATGTTCTTGTTGGTGAGCACAATATTTACAAAGTGGCAGACTTTGGACTTGCAAGAGTTTTCAAGGTAGGTTGTGAGAGCGTTAATTGTCTCTGCTTTTAACTCTGGAGAACAAGGTGGAAGAGGCCAACTAAAGAATGAATTGTAGCCCTGAATTGCTGGATTCAGAAAAAGGCAAACTCAGGGAGAAAAGGACCTATAAAATGTTCATTTGTATCTTCTACCTGCATTATCCCATATAAGGTTAGAATTTGTCCTGTGCCTTTGTGTCAGTCTGAAGAATCCTGGTGTCTGCTTCCCACCCAGCCACCCAGGAAGGAGCTTGGCAAGCAATACCCTTTGTTGGACAAGCTTTATCCACAGCATGGAGAGGAATGGTGGAAAGATTATACACCTGGGCCTGTAAGGGAAGGCATATAAAAATGTCTTGACAGCTATTCTCCCCTTGTTCACTTCCCCACTGCCTCCATGATGGTTGCGAGCGCAGGCAGTAATCATAAAATGACCTTATTCCTCTCCACAGCTAACAGCAAAGTTCATAAAGTGAGCTCTCAGAGCTTTTATATCTGATGCGGTCACAAATTCTTCACCACTGCACTGTTTTGTTTTCTTTTCTCTAGTCCTTGAAGGCAGAGAATGCCAAGTATCATTGACCAAAATCTCCCTATGAAAGAGTTGTGGTTTAGAAATGAGATTTCCTACCTCTAAAAATGATTTTATCAGTGTTGGAAAGATTTAATTTGCCATATTTTATGGATTTCAATATGAAATCCATAATTTGTGAGTCTGTGTTTGTTTGGCTTTTATTATTTATTTATGTTCTTGCACTGAGAAGGAAAAACGGAGAAAAAAGTTCTCTGCTTCTCATTTGGTTTTTTCATTCAAGCAGCAGAAATTGAAGTTCATAACAGAACTAGATTTATTACATACTGAAGTATAGAATAATGGCTTAAAAACAGCATCAAGGGACTCTGAAAATTCTTTTCAGTTTAGCTTGATTCTTCTATGTATGCATTAGTTCATATTGCAAGTTTTTAATATAAAAAAATATACATTTTTAAATGAACAAGGCTCATAATGGATATTTCTCTTTTGTCCTCACTAGAGAAGGTAATAATTTACAGCTGTTGACATTTCTTGTTAAAACTGAACTTTACTAAAATACTCAGTCATAGAGTCATTTAGGCAGACTTTCTTAGGAATATTTTGTCTCCTAAGTGAAAACACTAACATGGTCACATACAAAGGATTAAGTGTGAGAAATAAAATCTGTATTTTCACATGTGTTATTTATATAATGAAATAATTTCTTGTTTCTAAAGATGAGTGTATCAGTATCAGTATAGAGATAGAAATCAGTAACAACCAGTATTTTCAAAACTATAGAGCATTGCAGCTGGGAAACATACATTTTGTATTTAAACAATCAAAAAAGCAAAATCTGGTACATGTATGCCTGGATTTACATGTGAAAAACTTCACCAAGGCTTGAGTGTGACTTGTGTACAGTAAATTACATGTAGCAATTAAAGAGGGAATAAATGTTCACAAAATTTAGATGTCTGTGCTATAAACCTTTAAGGACATGATTCTACAAATTTGCAAGTCAACAGTTTTTCTATGTGTCTTTCACCTACACTTTACATTAATTAATTTGACTCACTGAGAGCTAATATGTTAATTTGAATCAGCCAGAGTTTATTCTTCTGTCCCCAAAAAACTGCTTAAGTGACTGTTATCAAAGTCAATGGCCCTTCAGCACCACAATAAATTACAGAAGAAAGGTTCTGAAATTCATTAGCTCTTGCTCCTGCCTTCTCTGTTTACTGAAGACCAGACGTGGCGACATTTGGTCTCTAGTGTCAGCAGGATGCTTACACTGCCACTCCTGACAGACTTCTGAAATCTTGCATGCCCAGTCCAGAATTCACAGTAACAAGTCATAATTAATCAGGAGACACTCCAATGCTGTGTGCTTGCTTGAAATGATAAATGTGTTAGAAAAGCCTCTGATGAAGCCTTGGCATTTCTCAACTGTGAAGCCGAATCCAATGATAGACTTCAGATAATGGGTACTTTAATGCCATGAAAGACATGAGTTTGGATAAAAGATGATAAGATAAAGCACGTACTGAGCTTAGTCAGATGCTTAAGTGCTTTGCTGAAGCAGATCTGAAACCAGGCTTGCTTTGTTTTACCCATGACAGGTAGAAAATGAAAACGTATATGAAGCTAAGACGGAAACAAAACTCCCAGTGAAATGGACAGCCCCGGAGGCAATCCGCTACAACAGATTCAGCATTAAATCAGATGTCTGGTCATTTGGGATACTTCTGTTTGAAATAATCACCTATGGGAAGATGCCTTATGCTGGTAAGTACTTTTACCTAAAGAATGATGTCTAATTTTTTCTTTCTTTCAGAATGACACAAAAAAAAGAAGGTTGAATGCCTGTACTACAGGCATGTTAAAAGGTTAAAACTTTAAAGAGAGAAAGAAGGCTGTACAGATGAGGTGAATTTAGTGGGTCAGATCTTCTGGCTTCCCCAGGCTCCCTGGAAGCTTTGCAAAGGCTGTGATTAGCACACATTTAAGCTTTCTCTTGCTGGAGTCAACCTGCACTGCACAGGCACCTAAGCCAGCTGGCTATTTTCTTCCAGCATCAGATCAAAGATGCCAATTCTTGGAATATGAAAAAAGGGAAGAAAGAAAGGAAGGGGTTTTTATTGCCCAACCTTTCCTTTTTTACTTTTTTTTTTTTAGTATATCCGATGGAAGAATAAATTGTATGAAGCGCTGCACAAGCACTTCAGGAAGAAGGTGTCTGAAAATTAAATCAGGGTATTTTTACCCCCTTCCCTCATATTTGACTATTGCAGTGAAAAGTCTTCATAAAAGAAAGGATTTTAAATAATTAAAAAATGAAATGTCACCAGCCTCAAAGTAGATATAGTAGTCTGAGAGCAGCTACTATTTCTAGTACTGTGAGAAATGCTCAAAGAACTGTGGCTCCAATAACACAAGGTATCAGTGAGATGATTGACTGTGACTCATTTTGTGCTGGTGAGTAGAACTCAAGGGAAGGACTAAAGCAAAGAAAAAGTTATGTTGCATCTATACAGGCCTGAGGGGTGGTGTGTTCACCATAAACTACATTTCACAGGGTCCCAAACTGATATTTTCTGTAAAAGGAAAAATTGATTTTGCTTTTTGATTCCCATCCTCATCCCCTGCAAAACTGTTCTGAAGAAAAAAAAAGAAAGCAAAATATCCTGAAGTCTTATATAAACTATAGGTGTGTGCATGTGGACACACATACATAAATAAATCATTTTAGTACAAAAAAATATGTAACACTGTGGCTCTGGATATTGTCTGAAAATCTATTCTGTATTACCTCTTTGCAAAGTTTATCGGTATCTTGAAAGTAGAAAATGTCCTTTTGCCATGGCTATTTGCTTACTTGGTATTACTTCCAGGAGTTTGTTCTCAGTAATCAGCTAGGAGAAGAGGTTGTGTTGATTTGTGGTGGCAGTGGGTAATGTGCAGAGGAAACACCATTCAGAGATCTAAGGAAAAGAAGTTAACACAACTCAAAATTTAACTTAACGAGTGAAAAATTGGAAGGGAACAGGACAATAGTATACTCTGCAAGAGTATATAAAGGTGTAGCAAAGATAGGGGAATGGTTGCTTCTCCATGACTGGTGGCGATGTAGCAGGCAGGATGCCATTACCCAGATGTCCTTGAGGAAAGTTAGGGTTGACTTTAGGGAAAGCTCCTGAATGTGAGGAAAATTCAGCAGCAGGACAGGTTTTCTTGGGAGATTTTGCAGTCACTGAGACTAGAAGGATTTAGGAACTATTTTAGCTAAATAGATGACAGAAAAATTTTGACAAACCCAAATAGTGGAGGAAAAGCCTCGCACCCAGACAAACCTATTTGTGATGCTTTGCAGGTGGCGCAGTCAGGGTGAGGTGATTGGGAAATGTTGAAGGTGGTTTTTAATTGCTGATAAACAGTAAGAGATGAGTCCCTGTCCCTGGAATTTTTCAAGGTCAGGATGGAAGGGGCTTTGAGCAACCTGGTCTAGTGGAAGGTGTCCCAGTTTTGGAACTTGGTGATCTTTAAGGTCCTTTCCAACCCAAACCATTCTACTGTGATTCTATGATGGAGAGAGGGAGGAACTTATGGCATCCCTAAGTAAGCCCTGAGTAGCCTGATGAACTCATTTCGGGTTGCAGGTATGCCAGGACACCTGGTGATCCAGCTGCTGGACAACGGGTACAGACTTCCTCAGCCGGAGAGGTGCCCAGTGCAGCTCTACGAGATGATGCTGCGGTGCTGGAGCGCGGAGGCCGGTGGGCGGCCCACCTTCGATGCCCTCAGCAAGCAGCTGGAGAGCTACTTTGACATCGAATCCGTTTCCAATGCCTAGGCCCAGGCCATGGTAAATGAACCCTCAGGAAATTCTTGAAGGACATGTCCTAGCCAACATGGCTAATAGGGGGCTGTGGAATCAGCCTAACCCCAGGTGTGTAGGTTATTTGGGGGTGCTGAGAAATCCTGGTACATTTAATCCCTTCTCTGATCTTAAAAGACTCTTAAAAGTTTTGCTGCTGGCAAGTGTTTTGCAAAACAAAGCAACAGGAAGCTGGAGAAGTGGGTGTTTCTAAAAAATAAAGTGTCTTCTATTTATTTTAAAATGACAGATTGGAAGAATAAACAAATTAAACGAGTCTAGCTAAACAACTCTTGTAGCTTTTTGTCATTTCTTTATTGGAATAATTACTTGCTGTTACTTAGATTTTTCATTCCTATCAGTTTGTTCTCACGAAGGAATGTGATGGCTCTACACAGCAGGATCTGTGCTCCCTGAGTCCTCTCATTGTAAAAAATAATAAAAGTAATCCCGTGACTGTGATGACTCTGATTTGGCAGAGTCCAAATTAATTGCCTTGCTTAGACTTGAAGTACATGTACTTTTGCTATATCTGAAAATAAACAGATATTCATGGGAGAAAAGGAATTATTTTGCTTTGTGGATGCACAAGCTGATCTTTTTATATTTTGTCTACTGTATTTCTTTTACAAGAATAAACAAAATTATTATTAGATTTTTGAAGCTGTTTGTTCTTAAGATCATCAAATAGTGCTACAGAACCTATGAGTTATTGTCCATTGTACTGTAAGGATTTATTTTATGGCTCTTAATTGTAGAGATATTGGAGGAAAAGATATTTTAACATGAACTCAAGACTGTCTCAGTGTTTTAGAGTGACAGCCTTTTCAATCCTGCTCCTCCAGATCATGAACCCACTCCAACAGGGCAGGTCTATGTACTTGACAGAGTAACTAGCAATCTCTTCTTCTACCTTCTCCAGATTCAGCTCTAATACAGGAGACTTAAGTAATAATCCATTTTATTGTGTTCCATGGAGAAATGGAGCCCAGGTGTTTCTTCTAGCAGTCTTTATAGCTAGAGATGTTAAATTTTTTTTGTCCTTTCCCTAACTACAATATTGGTTCTGTTAAAATCTGGTATCACTGTGACAGTTTTATATTCTCATTTGTGAGGTTTACAGAACCAAATTTTAATTATTTACTTATGATTCATCAGTTAATTATTTAACAGCATAATTCAGGAATTAAGAGCTGTATTGTGTTAACACAGTGTGAGGTCAGTATAAGTCTGCTGCCATTTTCCTCTAATATCAGAAATGTTCATGACTTTAAGGTCTAGGTGGCTTTTATTACATCTTTTTCATACTGTTTTCTTTGCTTTATATTTCAAATCTATTAATCTCGTTTGCTTGTCTTGCTTCTAATTTTTAATTTCCTTTCCCTCTCTACCTTTGGAAGGCAGAACACCGCTTGTTTCTTTCATACACACCTCTTATGTACTCATTATTCAAAAGCCCTTTCCTTATTTATTGTTTTTCTCCTCTTTCTATCTCACTACAGCATCTTTCCAGCACTGTGTCTATGTTCAACTTAATTTTCTGTGCAGTGTTTCTCTCTACTAACCCTCTTTATACTAATTAAATTTGTAAAGCATAATACGGCCATAATTAATTAGCTGTCATAGCATCCATGTGATTTTGGAAAGTAATCATCCACTCTGAAAGAAGAAGAGGTTAAATGGCTTTGCCAAACCCATCTGATAAGAATTGGCATGGAAGGATCTGGGAGATTCCCAGGCAGTTTCCTGCTGTCCTCCATCCATGCTTGTTTTGAGACTTGTGCTAGCTACTGGCTCATGGCCTCAACAAGATGTTATTTATGATTATCAAACCTCCATCAACCCATGCGTCTCTCATCTAGCTAGGAGCTGTGTTTAACACTGTTGCAGTATGAGGTTAACAAACCCCACAGAGTGGGTTTTATGTAATAACAATACTAATGCTGTTATTTGGAAAGATCTCTGAGTCAAACTTGTGATCTTCATGTTCAAGTAATATTTCTAACATGATTTTTCAGACTTATAACATTAAAAATGTTGTTAATAAAAGTTGAGTTTTCCCAATCAAAAAAAATCCACCCAAAACTGCTGATAAAAGATATAATCTTAAAAAGCACAGATGTGTGCATTTCACAGGAGACAAATTGCTAGGAAAAAAAAATTGACAGCAGGGAAATAGGAAAGTTTTCAGAATTTCAAATTACACCAACTGGTCCAAGCTGCTCTCTGCTGACCTCTGCCCTTGGGTTGAAGTCAACAGGATATAGCAGAACCCCACTGAATTGACACCAGTAATTCTGAAGAAATCCCACCTGAATAATGAATATATTCCTAAACCAACATTTACGCAGTAGAAAGTCTATTTGTACAGCTAAATTGACTTCTTTGTCTCCTTAATTTCTTCTATATTCAAAGGAGAGAGAAAAAGGGTCCTTGAAACGATGAATCAGTGCCCCAAAACTGCATTTCTCTCTGAAGCACCCTTGACAGCATGCTCTGTGTTTGCTGCTGTGAAGGAATCTGGCAGAGACCCTTTGCAGAGGAGTGTGTGTAGTCCACATGCTGCAAACTGCAATCAGCTGTTTCAAGCTCCCTCTACCAAGTGTGGCCTCGGCAGCCACCTTAGGCTGAAAGGAGCAGGAGCTGCAAGTGAGCTGCGCCCTGCTGAGCTGTGTGAGGGGCAGGCACCTGCATGTGATGGCCTCCAGGTGATGCAGCCTGGCACTCGGGACTGCTGCTGGCAGGCACCTTTCCCTGCTGTTGCATCCTGCCACTCCACCTCTGCTTCCTCTTTGCGTGCTTGCACAGCCACAGCTGGTTAATGGAGTTTGGGTCTGCCAGCTGCCTCTCCCATGTGCTGGCCTGGGGTGGGAGACGTGCAGTGCTGGCTGAAAGCAGCAGGGAGGTTCACTTTGGTGTGTCTCACTATAGGCACTACATCAAGTAAGTTAATTTTGAGTTAGTCTTTGAGGCAGCCTCCGTATGTCTGGCCTCCCCAAAATGTACTGTAGGTGAAAAGGTGCAGTGAATCTTTGTCTTCCAAGCATGAGCTGCGTTTCCACCTCACTTATGTGTGTCCTGAGACTAGTGCACTTTTTTTTCATACCAAACTTGAAAGCAAGGAAAAGCAGGAAAGTAGGTTCATCTTTCCCTTTCTCTGGGTTGCACTAAGTCTGGTGCCTGGTAGAGTCCCTTTGCCACTATGAACAATCCAGTGGAACAATCCAAGATTGGATACCACAGATGCTGATCTCAGATCCATTGATTCCTCTTTCTGGCTTAAATCCATGCGCTTGCACTCATGCCCTCATTTTGCCTGTCTGGAAACTGCTGCTGTACAAGGGAAATGCTGCCACTCTAATATGAGGTCTAATTTTGGACTTTGGTTTTTCCTTGGGCTAGCAGGGGAGCAAAGGAGACAAAAATCACTAAGGGCAACAGAATCAGTAAAGCTCTGAAAATAAAAAGTAATATGGAAAATTAATCATTTGCTTTCAGCTCTTTCTTTCCATATTTTTGCAGTCAAATGGATCCATTATTAAGAAAGACTGGAGGAAGAAGGCAGCAAAGAGTGATAAACCTTCACAGAGTTCACTTTGCTTACAGGCAATGCTACAAGAAAACTGTACCTTTTCAAGCCCATTTCCATTTTATAATAATTTTATTTATATGACAGATAACAATTACAGTCAGAAGTCTTTGCTATGACTTGTTTTAAATTAAACCTCAAGGTTATCATTTCCAGTTACAGCGCACAGCAAGATAGGTTTAACAGATCTCATTCTATTCTTGAGGCATTTTATGTTCAAGGCTCTGCTAGAACTCTCTATTGCACTTGTTTTTACCTGCTGGATCATGGAGGGAAAATAATGGATTCAGTTATGAGAAACAGTAATAGATTTTTTTGAACTGACATAAATTTCTGTGTTTAGATAGAATAAAAGGACCAGGAAGAGATAAGTTGAATTTTCTACAATAGACTGGTCCTTGTGAAATTCACTTCACATAAATTGTGCTGAGATGTCTTTTATGTGATGTTTTATTTATGTAATTCAGTTATTCTTTGACAACTAAATCATTTTATGTGGTTTTACAAATGATAACTTAAAGATGTCCAACCATAAAGAAAGAACCTCTATTTTTTTTAAACTCTCCATTCTTCAGAAAGTTATGGAAAAATGCAGTTGAGCAGTAAGTGTTAGAGAGTCCCTGGTGTTTATTTTTTTACCTCTATTGGAGAACTTTGCTCACTTAATCTGCATTCAAGAACATATGCAGGGATATTAAATGTGATAACAGGGAATCTTCTACCTCTTGTATTGCTTTCTTTTTCCAGCCATTGTATCCCATGCTTGCTCTCTGAATTACTTGACTATGAGCAGAAATTTTCTTTGTGTATGTTTGTAACTTACAGCAAACAAGAAACTGAACCAACCGAGTGCATAATTTTGTGGTGGTTCAGACTCAACAAATTATCAGCACATAGAAATGAAGCACATGACTTATTCAAGTGATTGCTCCTTATGCTCTCTCTCCTACATGCTTCTGTTTCTCACCTTTAAAAATTGCAGTAGCAACACGTCCACTCAGTGCCCCCCAGCCATTGTGACTGGTCAGCTACTTGTAGTGTATGGATCTTGGAGCAGATAAAAATGCTACATGTAGGAGCTGTGCCACTGTGCTCGAAGAGATACAAGTGTGTGTTAGATTTTTATGGAAAGCTGTGTGGTTTCCATTCTGTTCCAACAACATCTGGGCCAGTGTATGCCTCAGCCACTGCTGCAAAACTTTGCTCAGAAGAACTCTGTCTCTGCTTGAACAAAATACTGTACTAGGGTTTATGAAAAAAGACTTAATTCTATCCATGCTTACTATTAGCAGGCCCATGTAATTTATTTTTTCAGTCTCAGGCTTTTCAGGAAAGAATAATGCAAAATAAAAAAAATCAATGGCATGTATGAGAAAGCTGGGGAAATCACTGAAAAGTACTTTGGCATTTTAATCTTCATGGCTCTATTGGGCTGAAGAATTCAGTCTGGCCTTAGTTTGGTATAGAGAATATTAAAATGTATATTTGAAGCATTCAGTAGCCTAGAAATGAATCTTAGCCAATTTCTGGATCTCAATATCACTAGAATTGAAAACCATGATAGAAATTGTACCTTGGTTCCTACCACTATTTTCAACAAAATAAATTCTCCAAAATTAAGCAGATATGGAGAAGACAGACATACAACGTCTTGATTTCTTTCCCCTTCCCCTGTTTATTTACCAATATCATTACAGGAAGATTAGAATTGCCACTGAGTGAACAGACTCTTTAGTTAAAGATAAAGAAGTTTCTTCTGTTCTTTTTCTAAAATAAAGAAAAAAAATAAGTTGAGCCGTAAAGAGTATTCCTAAAACTACATTAAAAAGAGAGAGAGAGAGAGAGAGATGGGAACAGTTTTTCATACTTTCACAAGTGTTCATGTCTTTAGAAAATACAGTGGTGAACATTTCAGAGCAAAGAAATTGAGCATTTCAGAAAGCTGCTACTGAATTTGTAACAAATGTTTGGAATAAGCTGATTATGCTATTTACACTATTAAAGGTAAGCATATTGTATTGCATTCTTGTTCTTTAATTACTTTGATATGACTATCTGAGCATACTGATTGGAATTGTGTTTTAATATACTGGAGAATTCAAATATATATATGCAGCAATATCAAACCCATTTCCTGTTTCTCTCTCTAGCTGGACAGTTATACCTCTCTGCTTAAGAGAATAGCTAAACATTCTAAAGTTTCTATTGTTGTTCATGATGATTTTCATGGTTTTCAACATTTTTTTTCCCCTCTCACTATTTTTTTCTGTTCTTGATATTTAAAAAAAATCATTTACTTGGATGCCTTTATGCTATGATCTATTTATTTACATTTGCAAAGAGCAAAACCCACTCATATTCCAAAGTGCTCTATTACTCTGCCAAATGTTTAAAGTGACCAAAAATAGAACACAAAGTATTTGGTGGGTTGTTTTTTCTCTGGGGCAGCTTCTTACAAGAAATACCTGTCTTCTCTCTGTCATCACCAGCATCTTAGTTCCACAGCCCTCTCAGAAGCCAGAATAATGAAAACTGAGCTTCCATGTTCTTCTGGAACTCCTTAGCTCTGGATTAATTTGCACCAAAATCAAAAGTTGGAAAAATATGCATTTCATTGTTTGTTTTACCTCATCTTCCAAACATAAGCACCAGTCCTCCAAAGTCAGCAATGTTACCTGAAGCCACACTCTTACCACAACACTTTGATAATAACTGTCTCCTCTTCCACCGTCAGCATTGGCTGTCTCCTTAGCAAGCTGGCTCTCATCCATACTATCATCTCTGCCAGATACCAGATCAGTTATGGAAAGAGAGACATGCAGTAACAAGTCAGAAACCCAGAAGTCTTCCCTGATTTATTTAAGTGTCCTTCTGCCATGCACACATACATTGGATTATGATAATAACAGAGACTCCTATTGCAGCTGACAGACTGCCTTTGGAGCTGATGAGAAATGAGTCAAGACAAATGTTTGGGAACCCTCAACTATGAATGAATAACATTACTATAGTCAGATTAATAATGTACTGAAATTTAGAATAAATGAGGTACGAGAGCTGCTACTTTACAAGCTTCACAACAGCATTCCCTGAAAGAGAAACACAGGCCTGTTTCTTTAGGAAAGGAGTGATGGAAGGAGAAATTCATTGATGTCAGGGTGCAAGAGATTGTGAGGGTTCCCTAAATTCCTGATGTCAGGGTCTTAATGTTGATCTGGCATTTTCCTGTGCAACTAGAAATAGAAAATGGACTAGACTTCTAGTGTAGGAAAAACCAGTGGTACAGGGGTGACTGTAATTTAAGGAGTTAGTAAAACATAAATCTGCAATCATGGCTGGTTGCAGAGAAGGCTGGCAAGCTCTTTTTCTATCTGTACTGTGACTACAGGAGGGTCTGGCTCCTAAGCTGTTTGCCACAAAAGGCAAACACACACACACTGGAGACCAAAACTGAGAGGAAATTTCACCACTGTCAATTACCTTTAAGAACACTTCTGCCTTACAATCCTGTAAGGCAAACACTGGTGACAAATTTTAAGTATTTGTTTGCACACTGTGGATGTGTGTCGGAATATCTCAACTAGCTTCAGCTGTCTGCCTTCAGTCGCTGCTGTCATCTGGCTATGGCATGTGAAAACAGCTGTTCCTGATTGGGATCATTCTGACTTTTGATGTGAATGAGACATCTGATTTCTGAAATAACATTGGTGCAACAACCAAGACAACATTCTGCAGGGAAAGCTTTTTATTTTTTGGAAAGTGCTTATACCCTGCTCAGCTGCTTTCCCATGATCTTTGAGAGATTTAACAAGACCTCAGGTTGCAGCAGAAGACCCAGTCCTACAGCCACTGACTTTCTGTATCAGCAGAAGTAGACAATGACCTAGGTAAGTTAGCATTGTTTCTCAACAGAATATAAATAAGAGGTGAAAAAGGAAGCTGAAAGTTCAGAGCAATAAATGAATTGGGTTTTGAATCAGTTATCCATTTAAATCTTCAAGTCTGTATGGTTATTTCATTTTATCCTATACGCTTAGAAACATCCAAAATTTGGGAGTATTTTTCCCTCTCAGGAAAAGCTAGTCCTAACCAAAGGCATTACTATTGTCTCGAATGTATAGCTTATTTTAATTCAGCTTGGCAAGTGAAACTTTTTAGTGTCAAACTGACTGAATTAGATAAAAGTTGGAAGCACTCCCACACCAAGCTCATTTCCTATCCAGCTTGTAGTTTTAGCCCTGTATATCCCAGTAATGCCACAGATTGCAGGGCTGGGTCATAGGGTCACTGGTAAGATGAAACAGCTTCAGGATGATCCAACAGCTCTTCCCATCCTGCCACTGCAGTGGTACACGTTTGTATCTCTGCATGTCTGTCTCCTGAAAACACTTACCCTCTCCATTTCAGGACCATGCAATGTAGCTGTGATTTCCTCTAATCAATTGTCATGCTAATAAAGGAAGGGTATTTGCTAATGCCTGCCTCATACAGTGATAAGAGGTTTCATATACTTGTGGCTTCTGGAGGTCTGATAAGTGCACATCACATCCTCTTAAAGGTCCCAAAACTCTAAAATAATTGTGTTTTTCCTAATCACCCTTGATATGAGAAATGTGGCTCCAGCAATCAGTTATCATGTGAAATGATTCTTAAGGGCAAAGATAAAACATCCAGAGTATTAGACAATAACCACATTTTATTTCTTTAATTCTTCATATAACTAAATTATGAGTTATAATGAGATTTATAAATTACAATTACAAATTATTTATTTAAGATGGATTTTGAAACATAATTCTGGGAAACATACTTACAATTATAAGTTGTTTATAATGTTCATCCTTCTTTAGCCTGATCTGTGGAATAATTGTATTCTCAACAGTGAATTCTTAATGTACTTTAGAGCAATATAATTTAAATATAGTGCAAGTGTCAGATATTGATTTGGAGTTGACTTATGACTGGTATCTAAGTCATAATGGTGCTGTTTCTTAAGGCTACAAACATCTGACCCCTTACTTTATTATCTTTTATCTTTTATTAGCAAAATTAAACTTCTGCCCTTCTAAAATTAAAATTTACAGTTGCACACTCTCTACATGAATACATTTCTGTGGCTACGAAAGCAGCTTAGAAACCTTCTGGCACTTCAAAAGAGGCTTTTTGAAATTAAGAAATATCATTTTTCTCTATGGTATTTTCATGCTGCAGGCAAAGGTGTAACTTCATTCTCTGTGGACAAAATAGAGAAAGCTTTACTTTAAAATAGAGAAACTTGGTACCATCACCAAATAGTTGTAGAAAATTAGAACCTATTACCAGCCTCTCTGAGAAAACTGGGAAAATGTATCACCAAGTTAGCCTCTGCAACTTTGTGATGATTTGGTCTAGCTGTTAGCAACTCCTGCCCTAGCTGGTGAAGCTATATCAGGTAGGTTAGCATAAGTTTCAACAACTGTAATGAAGATATATATTCTCTGTACTTCTGAGAAACTGATAATCACAGAATCACTGGGTTGGAAGAGACCTTCAGGATCATCGAGTCCAACCCATGCCCTAACACCACCTCAACTGAACCATGGCAGGTGAAGGCTTTATCACCTGGTCATCCATGTTCGGTATTTTGGTTTCAAAAGTGGAAGATGAAAGATTAAAAGTCTCCTGAGTGACATTTTGAGCTAGCTCTCAAAATGCCATTGTTTCTTACCCATCCCAGGTAACTTGGATCTTGGTACACTGCAGGTGTTCTGCTGAAGGCTGTTTTTACCCTGTGTTACTGCAGATGCTGCTACTGGATTCAGTTAATGGGTGAGGAATGACCTGCACAAAACGCAGACTTACTTTTGATTTACAATGAAAGCCACTGAAAAGAATTTGTCTGCCTTAAGTGGGTGAAGGTAAGATTAATAGACAAACAAAGAGGGAGAATGACTATGGGAATAAAATGTTCCTGTCTAAAGACCAGCACTGCAGTCAAGAACGTGACAGCTAAATACCTGCAGTCCTCCTTTGGATGTTTCCAAAATAATGAGACTAAAAGGCTGGGTCTCCTTGTGACACTACTGTGAGTCCAGTAGGATTTAGTTGTCCTTTGTTTATTTTGGCTAGAAAAGAATAATTCAAAGAAAGCCATCAAGTTTTTTTTAAAGGCACAAATTCCTTTGGCAGTTTGACTGCCTTTCCTTGTGTTGGAATAGGAGGTAGTAGTGCTGGTATAAAATTTATAAAAGGCTTTTTCAAAGTTTATGTGGTGCATGACATCAGTAAGCCTTCAGTACAGTCTCCGTAGCAAGTGCAGTGATGAGCTGTGTAGTTATTTCTGTCACTTCTGTCTCCAGGCTCTTTGGCACAGGGCATAGCTGGGGCAGACCCACATCTCACAGCACCTAGCAGCTTACATTAACCACTTGGTTTCTACTGTAATCAGTAGCAAGCTACAAAATAATAATGTAGTTCTAGTTTTCACACTTGTGGAAAATGCAACCAGGAAGTTCATTCCTTCAGAGCAGGGGTTTTCCAGCCTGGACTTCACCCTGGTGCCTCCTCTGCTTTTTCTCTTGCTTTGTGTTTCAGATTAAAAAGGGACACTCCAGCAGTCCTGCAATATTTACAGGTTATATATATTTTTTTTTGAGGTGGTGGGTGTGCGATTGTGAGTTTTGTATGTGTG
The DNA here is from genome assembly GCF_965178545.1 of Coloeus monedula. Classification (NCBI taxonomy): domain Eukaryota; kingdom Metazoa; phylum Chordata; class Aves; order Passeriformes; family Corvidae; genus Coloeus; species Coloeus monedula. The sequence goes on from NC_138782.1 coordinate 70,847,183, forward strand.
TGGTTTGATTTTGCTTTGCTTTGTTTTTGAATTTTCTCCAGCAAAAGCATAAACAATTTAAGCTATAGAACAGTTTGGGAGGCAATGTAAAACTCTGTGTGGAGACCCCTGCATGGTCAAACTCCCTTCTCACTCCAAATTTCACTAAATCATCTTTCAGTTATGATGCCACACACACTATTGACATGCAGGTATTCGCTCATCGTGACTTTACCTGCTGTGATCCTTTCAGCTATGAAAAGCCTTGCTAGTCTTGAACTTGAATTCTACCTTTAATATTTCTGAGAGAAGAATTTCCTTTCCTGTCTTTCCTGACGTGGTGGGGGATGGGGATAACAGAAGACAAAAGCTGGATGTAGAGGCAGACACTTGCCAGCAGCTGCTTACTTGATTCCTTCTCCCCCTCCTTCATGGAAGCTTACTGAAGTGCAGGAAAAAAGTAGAGCAGAAACAGACTGGTATAAATTATTCAAGGATGCTGCTATTTCTAAGAAGAATCCAGAAGGAGTCTGCCCATAAAACATTAACATGACATTTTTGAATTGTGATAGGTGGGTTGAGAGAAGAAAGCTTAAGAACAAGCAGAACAGTGCTCTAAGGAAACAGACATTTTTTTAAACTACAAACGTGCTTTATCACTGAGTTTCACACAAGTTTCCAGTGTTTATGAGTTTGGGAAAAAGGGAGATGGGGGTGAAAAAAGGCATATTAAAATCTTACAGATTCTTTTCAATAGGCTACAAAAGATCTGTTCAGTGCTACTATGGGAAATCAGAAAAAGAGTCAAACTGGGCTTCTTTGCTATTTCACTCCTTTGGCTGAAACTGGGGAGTGATCCACTTGACCAACTTAAAATATTGAAAACTCCTTTTTCTTCTGATTGACAGTTTGGAATCTTAACTTGGTTGTGATTGGCCTGAATTCCCTGGAGACTCCAAAGTACAAGAGGTGCAAAGAAGGTGTAATTTTTTTTAGTCTCAGTAGATAGTAACAATAAAGTGGTGCCAAATTCCCTTATCTGATAGCGCATTTTTGCAATAGAGAAGCCCTAGGGCAATGTCAGATGCCCTCTATTTAATGACATTCCTACATCTTAGAACTAAAATAGTATTTTGGATAGACTGAAGGCAATTTTCCAGGTGAATAAAATATCTTCCAGGACTAGAGACAGTGAAGAATACCTTATGTTGAATGGAGCAACTATGTAGAATTCATGAATTTGTCACTGTATTTTTTGGCTTTGTACCTTTAGTTCAATGTTTCAAATCTTCCTCTCCTATGATTTAGCCCTATGGCCTTTCTATTTTTCCCTATAGGTGATTCAAGCTTTCTGTTCCTAATGCAGGTTTTCTGCAAAAGCAAGGTGTACTACCTATACAGAAGCTAGGCATAAAAGTGATGCTCACAAAAGACCAGCCTACAGAAGTAGATTTCCTTCTCTCTCTCTTTCCATATATAATTTGTATACAGTATGATTTCATTTCCCAGCTGAATTTCTTTCTTTACTGTTTTTGTTCCTCTTGGGCTGACTTCTTTTCTCCTCTCTGTCCTGCAGTGTATGATTTTCTTTTTATCTGCTCACCATTCCTTTTTTCCTCAGATATACAATAGTATTTGAGTCAAATTTTTAACAGATGAATACATTTAAAATAATGCAAAGTTATCCTGCCCATTTTGTCCAGGCAGCACAGGAAAATAACACCTTTTCATAGTTAGACAAAGGTAAGATTCAGAATTATGTCTCTGATTAAATTTTTATGAAATAGACGCCCCTAAAATGGACCCTAAATTTTGTGGTGTAAATTTGTTTTAGCTCCCTCTTGTTATTGAATGCATGGCCAGAAAATCCTGGGTTATTTTTTCTCAAATGCCCCAAAAGAAAACTTCAGACTTTTAGGCCTGCTTACCTCATGGAGGGGCAAATTTAGAGCACTGAATTTTCTTTCTGAAAACAGCAGTCAGACCTGCAGACCAGGTCCCTGTTCCCGCTTAGACAAGACCATCATCTCCTGTAAAAGCAAACATTCTTGTTTGGGAGTGAGGGGCTATTAACTCACAGGAAATCTAGGCCAGGCCAGGTAATTCTGAGCAGAGAAGTATTCTCTGGTGTTTGCAGCTTGTGCTTGTAACAGATCAGAAGATGCTATTCACTCAATGTATTTGTTTTCCATGAAGTTTTGTTTCTTTTGTAGCCCCCAAGGTATCAGCTTCTGCAGCCCTCCCCACACACAGGTGATGGCTGAGAACACTGTGCACCAGGTCACCCTGGCAAGAGGCAGCATTTGTGTGAAGCTTCGTGCCAAAATTCTGCTGCTGGAGTGCTCCAACTGTTCACTCTCCATTTTTGTCTTGGCTCAAGGAACAGCAACCTCCTGCCACGTCTGCTACTGTAGAGCAAAAACTGGATTCCCACCATTATTGCAGTTCATCAGCCAACTCCTACCACTTCTACCAGCTGCAGAATGGGCATGAGCAGTTGCATTTACTCAGCGTGCATGCTTCCCACATGTTAACCCAGACATGCCTTTGGCTTGCCAATCACTTGCTCCTGTGCCGTTAGAATAATACATGTAATGCTCCTCTGTGTCTTGGATGGAGGCAAGACTGACAAGATGTCACCTGTAGGCCAGGAAGCTTCATTCCCTGAATTAAAAACACCAAATCAAAGTGCTAAGACAGTGCTTTTGTACACTAAGTTTGACATGATGTTTGAAGGTGGTGGGCTGAGTAGCCACATGGGAAATCTGTGACAGTCTTCAGGCTTTTCCACCCCCAAGGACTGGATGTGAGAGAAAGCACAGCTCTAACGTGCTGAGTCTTTGGCATGAGGGAGCCAGGCAGAGCAGTGAATGTTCCTTCAGTCCCAGCTGCTGGTTGATTGATGGGAACTGAGTTGGTGATAACTCTGGAGGGAGATGTTTGCCCTGTCTTCCATCTGGAGCTGCTGTGTTACGACTCACAGAGATGGCTATAGAACAGGCTGGGCTGGCAGACCTTCTCCAGCAAGTCAGACTGGAGGCTGTGGAAATAAGCAAATTATCCAGGGGTGCTTGGAGTGAATGCAGTTTGATGTATCTAATGCTGATGGCTTTCATAAAAACACAAAGTGCTGGGAAAGCAGAATGTCTCTCTGTCTTTAAGGCAAGGAAACAATTGCAGACGGCATCCTCTACCTCTCAAAATTATTATTTTTCAGGGCCAGATTCTGCCCTTGGATTTGCTAATGCATCACTGTGAAGTACTTTAATTTAGCATGTAATGTGGTGCCTTCTGCCATGGCTTAAATTACAGAGACTCCCGTCTTTCCTTGAGCCCAGTGTCCTTCTGTGCCTGGGACTTACCGTAAGGTTCTGAACAAAATGGGTTAATGCAAAGCAAAGTGAAAGGAAAATGGAGATGTGCTGCTGCCTAATCATGGAATTCTTTAAACAATATTCATTAATGGATATCTACAGCAGATGAAATACTAATAACTTGCTTCAATTTTGGTGGCCCAGGAGAAGCATCAAGCTCAAGAAAATCCAGGAGAAACATAGACATAAATTATGCAGTATGGTATAATGAAAAGGGATATCACATGGAGAATCACAACTGAGGTGAGATGTCTGGGGTGAATCTGCATGTTGCAAGAGTATTTGAAAAACACCATTCAGTTTCTATGGCTTTCTGTCTATACTGAGGATAAAAAGTGTTTCCAAATAATAATACAGAAGAAAATCCTAGGAGACTTGACCAGAGCATCTTAGCCTTTAATCTTAAAATGTATTGAAACTGACCTATGTGCAGAACTTCTGCTGTACCTCTGGGTAGAAATATGGGGTAAGAAAATCGTCCAGCTCTATTCAGAGAAACAAATCCCTATATACAGAGTACTGGGGATGGGAGGCTAGATTTTGGAAGCTGTTATATTAGTGCCTGGGCTTGGTTATTTTAGCCAAAGGCGGATTTTGTTGCTTTTTTTTGGGTGTGGTTTAGGTGTTTCTTTTTGTTTGGGTTTTTTTGTTTGGTTGGTTTGGTTTTTTGGGGGCTTTTTTTGGGTTGTTTTTGGTTTTTTTGTTGTTGCTTTGTTTTTTGGGTTTTTTTTGGGGTGAGGGGTTAGGTTTTTTAAACTACAAGGAAATTGCTGAAAGAATAACATTTTTCACAATGTTTTATATGTGTTAAAGAAATTTCACTTTGTGTAATGGTTAGTGTTCAGTGGGTTAAATAGGTAACTTCGTAACAGTGGAAAAATAATTTAAATTTTTTTATTTTCTATCAATTTTAAATTATTTCTCCTTTTAACTCAATATTCAATTTCAAACTTTCATTTTACTTCCTACTATTTTTATTTTTTTGCCTATAATTTAGAATATGGTTTAAATATGCAATTGTTTATAGTCCTTCAGACCACACAAATATATGCCAGTTTACTTCTTTTATATCTATTTCTCTCCGTAATATTTATTTTTTGTGAAAACAGACATCTTCCTGAAAAAAATTCCCAAAACACTTGCACTGTAACTAGTTTTCATTTCATAGATTAGGATCGTTCTTAAAAATAATGAAAGGCCACATATTGGAGGCAAAGGAAGTGCTTGATTGAAAACTCTTTTAACTGCAAGGTTTATAACCCTTGGTGTCTATCCAGAAGTCTCACCCCTCTAAGCTTTTTTGCGTTCAAAGCGAAGCACCTGGCATACAGAGAAGAAACGTGTGGAGGGATAGGATTGCTGATCATTTCTTGTCTCTTTAAAGTTGTTGGAATCCCTCAACCTGCTCTTCAGTATTCTGTCCTTCATGGTGCCCTTGAAAATGAGACTTCCTCATTGCTGGTAGGCACAAGTTTGCTGAGCAGGTTGTAGTTAAACCTGAAGAGTTTAGTAGGTTTCTCAAGCTGAGAATCTCTCAAGTGACTTCTGCCTTCCTTCATTTGGAGCTGGTGGTTTTGCAAATCTGTAGCACCAATAGGACTTAAAATATTTTAACTACTCTGTGTCACACTTTGAAGACATTTTCTGTATAATCTGAAGAAGATACTTGTGTAATTTTTATCAGATTTATTAGGGTAAAGCGGAATTCTAATCTTCCTTCTGCTCCAAGTGGTTAAGGAAGAATAGCTATCACCACTGAAAAGGCTGTTTATGCAAAGCACTGTTTGTCCAGTGTAAAAAGATGATGTTAGATGCTGTTCTTGAAAGTTAGGCAACAGAACTACTCAAAACATCTTCACACACACACAAATCTAATATATATATATAAATATGAAAAAATACACCAGTTTTGCTACTTTTTCCAAATTTTTTATTAGTCTGATTAGACAACTTTTGAAAATGTGTATCCAAATAAAAATATTTTTTCTTACAATGTCAATATCATTTGTTAAAAATTATGTGAAATACTAAATTCACTTCAGATGTTAAAATTTTTTATTTCACTAGAAATAGAAACATCTTTCACTTCTTTTTAAGCTAATGGTTTTGAAATTTGCTCTGAACGAAGACAGCAATTTCTGCTTTTCATTTTAATTGTAAGCCAACTGGAAAATCTTAAAATTTCTATAGAAATAGAATGCCATTTTTCTTTAAATAACCTAATTCACACAGATAATGTCTAAGAGATTTTCCAACTCCCCGAAAGAAATTAAAACAGTGAACATTTAGACACATAAAAATCACATTTTTATATTCTTGAAATCCCAAGACTATTTGATATTGTGGTCAAATGAATTATCTCTAATCTAGACAACCTCTGAACTATCAAATGTTATATTGTTTTAGAACCATGAATAACCCTGGGTTTATATAATTTAAGATGGCATTCCAAGTTGGTTTTTTCTAATTTGTAACAAGTAATGCCATTAGAACTACTATTAAAGATTTAGAAATTGCCCAACAAACCTGTAGAGTTTAACACGAAAATACAGCAACAATAACAAATTCCACATTAACATGCAGTGAAGACCTGTTGAAACTTTAAATAAAACAAAAAAGAAACTGAGTGTAGTATTTCACTTTTCTCTAAACAAGACATTTCTCCTTCGTCAACTTTTAAAGACTGTAACAGAAAAATACCTAAATCGATGATGAATGAAGTACTGTGCAACATAAAAAAAGAAAGATGTGATTTTTTGACAGAAAATATGAAATGTACTAGCTTTCTACCATGATTTGTTTTCTATTAAAAAGAATAAATCAACACAAAATCAAATAATTAAATGAAATGGGTACACATTTAGAAAATATGTTGCTGACCATGTATTTATATTTTGCTCCTTACTTTTCAATCATGAAATGATTGAATATTTATGAAAAAACTGAAATATCCTTTGGACTTAATCCCATCTTTAGGTAGTCATCTATTTTGGAAGGAGAATTCAAAGTTTGTGAGTTGTTTGTAGTCATATTATCAATTTATCATGTTGGAAATGAAAATTATTTTGTCCAGCCTGTGAGTATTTTGGCAACAATGGACTCAAAGTAGTGAATTTGGTACCTCTTTGGCTTTGCAGTACCATGGGGGCACTTTAAAGTAGTTTTACAAGGATATAAAGGTTCATCAACAGTTTGGTTCAGGATTTTGCTATTAGATATAGATTAAAGTATACATGCAAAGTGGGATAAAGTCTGTGGATGCAGACATTGTTTTTTATTATGTCAGCTAATAGACTGGGGGAAGACAAAATTAGTGACCTTTTAATGGCTTGCAAAAAGGCTTTTGTACTTTCTTTACTTTTCTACAGCTGTAGTAATTACTCTATCAGTAAACATTTATTTACATATGTCTAAACACTACTGGCATGAAAACCTACTACAGTTGGACTAGCACTAAACAATCCAAATCTTAGGATACATAATATTATAGCAGCATTTACACTGTATGTCACCTCTGGGCTTAAACGCTGGATTCAAATGTTAGAGAACTTCTTTCTTACTTGTTTCAAACCTTTCCTAGGCTCTCTCATCTCTTGGTCCCTTTTGGGTCAGTATAAAGGAGCTGAGGTTTGGCCAGCTATTCCTATTCTGCCAGGTGACCCCTGAGCAGACATGAACTCTGAGATCAGCTCCAAAACACAGCTGGGCTGCCAACCTAGCCATGGCCACAATACAGCAGGCCAAAGCATGGGGGTCTCAGTCTAAACCCATGGTGAATGCATGCTTCATCAGCTCAAGTGCTCCTGCCAAGGACAAGGCTTGTAAAAGAAGGTGCTAAAGATGCCAGAGATGAAGAAGCTTCCCTGCCCTTTTGCCTTTCCAAAGGACCAGCCTGTCCAGGCTAAAGTTGGGGGCAATCTTTCTACTGTGTATATGTTGATATCTGTTCAAATTGCCACAAAACTGCAGGAAAAATGTCTTTGCCACCTTTGGGGACTGTCTTATCTCTTCATACGTCTTTGACCTTGAGGCTCAGGGCTGCTTTTTAGAATATCTGTGAACTCCTGCAGATTTGTCTACAGCCACTGCACAGCTCTGATTACCAGGTGAACTATTTGGTCTGGTCTTACTATTAAGAAGTCACAAAATTCATAAAAGGCAGAAAAATAAGTTTTGAATGCCTATACTTAGACCAAATGCTCACCATTTCATTTCTCTGATACACAAGCTGTGATATTTGTGTTCTGCAGCTGCCTGGGAAGCCCCTTATTGCTCTTAATGGTTTAGTGGCCTTTTATGTATGACTGTTAAGTGTTGTGTGTCTCCAGAAATACCTAATGGAAACCAGCACATCTGAGCACAAACATGACAATGGGCTCTCAGAGGAGAGTATCATGAAAATGGAGTGTGGTTTACTGTTTGCATGCCTGGATAAAATGCAGCTCTTTTCCTGCTTCATTCTTTATTTTTCCCTTAGTGAAGGATTTTTAATTTTATTTCTAGTATAAGCACAGATAAAATCTATTCAGTAATATAATAATGATAATAATACACGTATTTTCTTACGTCTCCCTATTATACAGTCACTTTTCAAAACAAATTTTAAAAGGTTACTGTGGAAACATAAAACCTGGGACAAAATCACTGTTTACTTTAGTAAAGTCAGACTGGTACACCCCCCAAAAATTTGCTTATTACAACACATAAAGAAGGAAGGATGTTTTTCATCTGTTGCACTTATGAATTTTTTTTCCCAAGTCACTCAACATATATTTTTAGTTCTATGCTAAAAAGAAGAATTGAACCCAAAGGCAATAAATTCATTACAGTGAGGTTTGTAAACAATCAAACAGCATTAAAAGGCTTAAACTCAATTTAATGTACACAATTAAATTATTTAATGTCCATTCAGAATTTTTTAGGTGCAAGATGAAGAGGTGAAAACATCCATATTATAGTTGAAAATGTGTGAGAATGTGGATTCCATAAGGATGCAAAAACATTGCAGTCCTTTAACTCTTCCTTACTTCTGAGGAAAGGTTAGAAATTGCCATAAGACTAAACAATTTATGACAGAAAATAATACTGATGGGATGATCTGATTCTGCAAGGGACACATGTACATATCCCCCACTGCAAAGCAATGCCTCCATGTCCCAGCATCTATCAGACTTAATATCTTTTGGCCCAAACAAGTGAGTGTGCTGGTAGTCCTGACATGTGAAAGAGCAGAGATTTTGACTTACTCTTCATTTTGACTGGAGAATTTGTATGCACTGTAGACTCAGTGAAAATTTAATCCTGTTGTTTTATCATGATAGTATTATCGTTGCTGTGCAAAACCTGTCTCAGAAGTGCTTTTCCTACAGATTACTGATATTTTTCCTATTCTTCATAGCTATCTTCACCTCAGCCTAGAATGTAACCAAAACTCAAGCAATCAGCTCATCTGAGTTGAAGAAGATTCGGTTATCTTCAAAAAGAGTACACTGGGAGACTTGAGTCTTCCATATTTAAGAGGAGTACCTTGGTTCTACAGTGACTACCTAATAGATATTAATTTTCTTCTTTCTTCCATTCTATTTTTGACCAGAATTACATCATGCAAAAATCTGTCCTAATAAGAACTAAATTAAAAGTGGTGTATTTCAATCAGAAGCTTTTATTTCTAATGTAGGTATTTTCTGACTAAAACCAAGACAAAATAATTCAAGCAAATAAAACCCACATACAATTGGAGATTTGCTATCCACTCAGCCTGGAATTTTCTACTTGGTGTAGGTTCCAGATGGATCAGCTCTCAGCTCAGCTTGACTTCTTTTCTTCCTTGTATACTAATCCATCTCCTCAAGTTACTGCACCTTCCCTTAGATGAAAAGCAGCCAGTATTCTATTTGAGACTGGCTGCTCCAGTGTTATGTAGTTTATTAGCAACCAAACCATTGTGATGGCTTAAGAACGACAGTGTTGCTTTTTAGAACAATGCTCATATAATGTGTCTTCTGAACCAGTCCCATGGCCAAAACAGACAATATTCTGGAGTCTGACACCTCTCACATACAGGTAGTTCTAGATTTTTTGTGGCAGCTTATACCACCCGAAATGAGCAGGGCTGTTTACTGTGAGACAGCCATAGAAACTATCAGAATCAGGAATACATTTTGCTGGTAAAACAGCTTTAAGAGAGTTGTATAAAACGTATCTAGAGTAAAATCCTATTATACTTATTTAAGTATTCTTTTGTACTTAATTTCAGCAGTGACAAACTAATTTCTGTTAGTGCTCCAGTTGGTGCACATTCTAAACTTAATGCTTTAATTTTTGCACTCAGACAGGATGCCTGTAGGTCTGGCTCAAGGTCATGTAAGAAGTTCCATGTTTCCCTTCTCTCATTCTTGCTGTACTTCATTGTGTTACTCAGTGAATACAAAATTAGGAGGGTTTTGTTGGAAGGGGATAAAAATGATGCTACACCTCCATTAACACTTATACATTGCCTTTAGATCCAGCCTCTTATTTGTTATGCCTGTGTTATGCTGAAAGGAGCCATGCTATCAAAAAGCAATACTTACTGGTTGGCACAAAGAAAGTAAGTAATTTTGATGATATTATATGGGTCAAAATTTTTAATATTTTCAGGAGTAATTTATTTAGCATGATTAAACTGGAAATGTTCAGAGAGAAGAGTTAGCTTGATAAGAAGTCACTGCAGTGAGTATTTCATCTTTGACACATGGTTGAAACCAAAATAGACATTTTCAGAAGAGAAGTGAAAACGGCACTTCCCTGTCATCATATTATTTCTTGAGATGAAACATTTCCCCTCACCTGAGTTCTGCAAAAGTCTTCTTAATGAATAAATCTCATTATCACCTTCATGTAAATGAAGAAATGGAGCAAATTATTAAAAACCACCTGATACTTTTCTGGTAGAACTGTGAATCGAGTTCCTGTGTATACATATCCCAACTTTTGACATAGATTTCACTTGACCTGTCTTTAGAAAACAACAGTCTCAATGGTTGCAGTTTGACTAATCATTGCAGCTCCTTTTTTACTTATTGGAAAGATGTGGGAAGGAAGTTTTAGACTGTACTTTAAGTGGCATAGTTTGGTTGGTTGTCTCAGATCAGGATGGACCACTTCCTAAAGATGCTTTCTTTTCTGCCTACAAAGACAGCCTAGGGGGACTAACTTGGATGTATACATATACATGTGTTGTCATTGTGCATTTATTCAGGTGACTCCTGCATTTAATTAATTGCATTCACACAGTAGTTATGCTGCCTGTAGGATGCTACATTAACCATATTAAACCAAGCAGAAATGGCAGCTAGTGTACATTCTGAAAAACATAGTCCTAAGTATCATAATGACCTTCTATACTTTCTCTTTCAGCAAAGTGCATAGCACTTGAAGGATGTCTCATAAAAAGAGTCAGTGATTATATTTCTCTTGCATAAAAATCTGTAAGAAATATTAATTAATGTTTAATTGAGTACATGATATTTTAATAATGCTATCTATTTATTGGGGAACATTTTGATTTCCTTCAAGAACTTCTAAATCTCTATCATGACCTGCACACATATACCATCAAACTTGATTATCTTGGAACAAAGTGCTGGTGGCAGATAAACTGAAGCAGAAAATTATGTGACTTGCACAAAACCATAGCAAGCTAATTAAAAAGAACCAGAGCCAGGCTTGATGCTGATTGTAGCAGCCACAATTCAATCTGCTTACTAAAATCATCATTATTCTAAAATACTGGTAAGTTTAAAAAGTCTAGTTCAACTTTGACAGTAGAACACAAAACCAAAAGATAATCTGTTTACTTGGGTTGATTTTCTTATCATGAAGAACAGGTGTGGCTATTCATTCCCAGCCAGGCAGGTGCATCAGAGGCATTGCAGAGTCTTTTGTAACTCAAAGGGCTTGTTTTAAAACTTGAGTGTTCTCATTTATAAGCTTAGAAACATGAACAATCCGGGGAGTGTTTTTCCCCTTGCAGTGCTCTTTCGAGGACGCATGATGGAGCCAGTAAGTTCACAAATCTTTCTGCGGACGATCTGCAGCGAAAATAAGATAATGCATGCTGGCTTCTCTGAAATGTGTCCAGGGACGAAGGTCTCAAGGTGCTTTGTCACCAGTGCCATTCATGAATCTCCACTAGCTCACACAGGAAACAAAAGCAAGAGAAGAGTATCAGGCAGAGTCTAATGTTTCAGTACATTTCTTTGGCAAAAATACCTACGCTGGGGAAGGTGGCTGAATTGTTAAGATATTGGCCCAGAAGGTCTTGCCATGGCAGATTTGAGCCTATATCCTCAACATAGACTTCTGTTAGGTGTTTGTTCTGAAGCTTTGAAGTACTTTCTTCATGAAAATGATTTGAAAAAGACATAATGATGTTGGGTAAACTTGGGATTGTCTACAGAGGAGACCAAAGATGGGATTGTTTATGAGTCTGTAGTAGTAAGATTGTCTTAGAGAAGCTAAGAGACTTTTCTCCTTTCTTTCTTGGCCCTTGGGCTTGATGAGATACTAGAAGCAACCTGAATGGCAGAGGCAGAAACAAAGGAGGTGGGGACTGAAAGAGATGTTTAACCCCGGCCTCTACTCTCCTCATGCTTATGGCTAAGATATGGGCTTACACAATCAGTACCAGTGGTTAAACACTGCTGTGTTTGCCTGGATCAGTTCTCTCACCTTTTCAGAAACTTTGGTATAACCTTCTCTTTCGAGTTTACAGTTCAGTGAATCCAGAATATGATTCTGTATTTACCATGAAATGTCCAAAAGAAAATTTGAAATGTATTTACAAAAATGTCCCTTGATGAACTGTAGAATAAAACTTCCATTGTCCCTTTTTCCCTCACCTCCAATCCACTAGTGGTGGAAATTCAAGCAACTGGTTTGGAAAGTAGATTGGACACTGCAGCCAGCAGTGCTGTGCAGAGAATAATTCTGAGCTGGCAGAACTAGTAACAAGTTGTCTTAGCATATTTTATTCATCTATTATCTTTGGAATTCCATCATGCCTCTGAGGAGGTTTCAGTTTTTAACTTGAATCTTGATCTGACAAATTAAATATCACTGCATTTGCAAAGTGTCTCCTGAAGTACCTGTTTGTGTTCAAGGTCTGTCAGGGTATATTCAGAGAAAATTCTATATTTCCACAGTAGAAAAAGATCTCCTTTTTTCTCCCATAATGTATTCATGGGTGCAAGATGCTTCAGAGAAAGTGAACTGGTTTCTTTTATTTCTGTTGTCCTATTAGCCCAATTTTATCACAGGGGCATATTCTACACTAAGAATAACATAAGTTAATTCCAGTCCTGCAGACTTCATCTCCAGTGGATGACCTGAAATTCAGAATTGGAAAGTTCAAGACCATTTTGAATTATATAGGAAGATAATGGCTCTCCCTTATTTGTAATCTTCAAGAACATACATTTGGAACTAAACATTGCAGATTAAGTAAAGCTGTGGGTCATATACCAAGGATATCCAACCAGTGGAACCACATGTGGGGCTGAGACAACCCTTTTACTATGGTTCCTTCTGCCTCAAAAGTTAGGAAAAGAAAGGGAAAAAAACCAGAAAGAAAAAAAGGGCAAATGCTGAAGCCTAGAATCTTAGGAAATAGGAGTTTTTCTCTTTTTTTTTTTTTTTTTTTTGTGGGGTGTGTGTGCCTTCAGCGGCTATTCTTGGTAAGATGAATAAAAAAAGAATGTTTCAAGCAAAGATGGCAAAGGAATGCACTGGAATATAAAAAGAGTTCTGAGGTGTTTGCAGTGAGAAACTTTCTTAATGAAGAATTGTATGGAAAAGACAACTACTCAAAAGAACACAGGAATAAATTATGCTTACAAGAGAATTTCTCCTGCAGTCCCAGTACTTCACTGTTTAGTCTGGGAAATCTAGAAGCATGTAATGCATAACTTCTAACCTTTGCACTTTCTTTCCCAGCTGGAACCCTCCCAATTTCCCAAAGGAATCAAGGCATGAACATAGGAAGGATTGTGTTTAGATCTTGTTCCATCAGAGCTGCAAAAAGACAGTTTTGATGCATCTGGAGCTGAATGGAGGATACTCCTCTGGCTAAAGTGAAATAAACCAGAGAATATCCACATCTCTGAATGATGCTCCACATAGAGCTGCTACTGTACATGCTCACTCTGAACTGTGAATTGAATAAGCACCACATCTGAGTAAATGTTCACTGTTTTCAGGGTCTGAGCTAACATTGCTGTGCTCCATTAAAAGATCAACATAGCCAGACCTAACTTAAGGACCAGGAGAAATATGCTGCTTTTGAAGTATTCACCCTGACTTCAATTGCTGGAGGTTAGGATAATATATGAAGTTATTTGGGTCAATACCGGGAGATTGATGGCAGTTATTAAAAGCATCTTAAAATATGTACAACTGTGTGATAACTGAGGTGAAAAGTTAGAAATACAATGAACAATAGCCAGTAGGTAAAACAAAAGGATAAGGCCTGACAAGCTTTACCAATAAATGGTGTTTATGAAACAAAGAATTCAGTGGCATCACTGCTTATAACACCCACTCCCCTCACCCCCAACAAAATCCACCGTGTTCTGGTTATCAAAGCAGGAATTTACTATCAAGGTGTACTTCTGAGATAAGTGATGTGAACAAAGTAGTTATCTTGATCACTTTGTTTTAAGCAGGAAGGATATACCTCATTGGTAGAGCTGCAGCAAAATCTAACACAAAAAAAACATGAAGAAAAGGTAGCTATGTCTAGCAATAAGAGAATTCAGACGATCAATTAATAAATACCATTTTGAGGGAAAGTAGTGATTGAGGTGATGCTGCAAAGGCAATGGTTTAAAACTGCACTATTGAATAATTAACCGGTTCTTTTAATATCCTTGCTACTACACTATGATAGACTGAGATTATAACAGATTATACATTCCTATCACATAGCAAGGATCAGAATACAAATGTCTGTTTTTACAGGATTAAATTCACCCTATTGAAATTCATCATCAGAGTCAACAGGCAATGATGTGTTACTTGAAAGAATTTTAAGGGCTATAATAAGGAAACTAACCCCTTCAGGAAAAGAAGAGTATCAAAGCAGATCAGAGTATATGAGCACAAAAAAAAATCTATCCTATTTGGGGCAAAAATAGAGTTATATTGTTTTATGCACATTCCTGTGTATAAGCTTACTCTCATAGAGATAGTTGGCATTATTGGATGAATTTCGATCTTCAAAAACAGAAGGATGAGATTCACGGATACTTGCTATCAGGAGATGCTGAAGTCCAGATTCTCGGATTTATTTATCCATGTATTTCTGTTCAAAATGTGTGGGAATCTTCTAGCAATTCAAAGGCCTGTACCTTTAGAGATCACAGACTTAGCTATGCAGTGGTTTCCACGTCTTCTGTAATTGTAGTAATTCTTCTCTGTGGTTAAGAATTTAGTGACAGTGATCAAGGGGCAGAGAAAAAAGAATGGATAAACCATGGCGGATGCAGAAAGACCAGAACATCTTGTATGGTTTAGAGAACAAGAGAGAAAAAAGACAGAAGGATATATAAAATGTGGCTGTGGTATGGGAGGCAATAATGTCTTCCTTGATTCATGTTTTTAGGACAAGGAAGGTTTCATTGCAGCAGGGAAGACTTAGATTAAATATTAAGAAAGAATTTCTCACAGTTAAGAATAGGAGCAGGCTGCTGAGAATTTATAAAGTTCACATTCCTGGGTGTTTCTGAAACAGACTGGACAAGCTTTTGTGAGGAATGACATCAGTACAGATGATTCCACCTTTCGGCAGAGGGTAAATGAAACAACCTTTGGACGTTGTTTTCTAGTCTTACTGTCTATAATTGCAATGATTTATGAGGCATAGAGCAGACCAGGTCCTACATTTGTGCCAATTTGCATAGCTGAGAAGTTGGCTTATTGTGTGCCTAATTCTTTACTGACCATTAATTTGAAGTTAATTATCCTACTGTTCTTACATGTTAGATTGATTGGCTATATAGCAGGGTCTGCATATCCATTCTGGATAGCATTAGTGGTGTGCTTGCAATCTCCTTCCTACTTTTTTTCACTGAACTTCAACATGATGTGGAATTTGTCAGAATAGGCTTAGCTTTAGTCTTTGTGTGCGTGTGTTTGCTAAAAAGAATTTGGTTTACAGAAGTTCAGCAGTTATTCTGTTATACTGTTAATGAAGTGGAGAATACAATTGCTAGATCGCATTTCTTCACCCTAATTAACTTCTCTAACAAAAGATTATATTAAACAGAATGGGTTTTTTTCAAGGTCTTAATAACCAGATTGACTCCTTTTTTTGTGTAATGACAAAACATTGTTGAAATGGCAGAGTTTTTATTGTCCAAAGTATTTTTATTAATATACCCTATCACTCAGTTTCTGTAACACATTTGAATGTGTTCTGCATTCTGTATTTTACACTGTTGAGGAGCATTTGTCTGGAGATTTACATTTCTTGGAGGCTGCTACCACATCACTGTTCTGCAAGGATGTAAGGAATATGACTACATACTTCTTGATATCCTTAAACAATGTGTCTCAGCAGATACAGCACTGTCAATGAGTAATAAAATCCCAGCAGAGGCTGGTGTAAATGGAGGAACTGGGATAATTCAGATCAGGCCCCAGAAGGAATGGAAGTTAATAGTTCAATTCAAATTGAGATGGGTTTGAAGGATCCCTTGTCCTTTTATTTGACTGTGGGTTTTTGTCTAGTTTTGGTACACCAATCCAATGCTTCAGAGTATTCTGTATAATATTAAAGTAGTACAATTCTCCAGACTTCTGTTTCAGCTAATAAAAGTTTTGTCATAAAATTTTGAAGAGAACATTAAGGGCTTTCTTCATCTTTAGCTTTCAGTACCTACTGGTTAGAGTCTATTCCAAGTTTGGTGCCAGAGATTAATAACCCAGAGAAAGGAATTATTTCTATGAATACTGATTTTTGGGGCAGCCTGGACAACTAACTTAGGTTTGACTTGTAGTGTAAAGTAACCTAAGTTGAATGAGATAAATCCAGGGGTCAGGATGCTAACAGATAACCTTAGCCTGATGTCATTGTTTCCACCTCTCATAGCACAACAATTAAGAGCAAACTTGTATCTGCGCCTCAGCTGTGCAAAATTATCTGGTATGGGAGAACACAGCTTTTCTTCCACATAATTGTTGCTATGGATAGAGTTGGGAGTGGGGTGGTTGTGGTGTTTAAGTGCTTTTCTTATTTTTATTTTTCTGTTTTCTTAGCATAGGCACACCTTACACCTCTAGGGCTGCACTGTAAGGTCAGCAGGATTAACTTTGGGTCTGGGAGGAAAATTGAAAGAAGGCGCAAAAGACTGAAGAGCACTCTCAACTACTCAATGGCAGACACTTCCAAATGGGAAGTGTGCAAATGGCAAAGTGAAACCACAATGTATCAGTAGGCCTTTCATTCACAGGACTCTATCTGTTATAAATCAGTTTGCTAGTCCAGCCAGGGTGATCAGAAAGGAGACCATAGACCACCGGCCACTCAGTGTACCTACCTTGCAGTAAGCCATGATTACAGGTAAGTCTTCATCCCCATCCATGTCATAGAGCAGCCAGGCTTCCTTTCCCCATCTCAGGGAGGCTGCCAGTCCCTCTCATGAGCCAGCAAGCTCCCACTGAGACACTTTCTGAAGTAGACTGTGTTGACTTACAGGCATGTCTCCTAAAAGGGTGGAACCTGAGGAATGTTTACCACCTCTCAACCTACAAAAGAACACCATATATCCTTGCTGAAGCCTGCTCATCCCTCATGAGAAGCATGGCTGTCCCATTCTGCAGATGGTGGAAGGAAAGATTGGAAGGGCTCACAATGCACTGCAGTTCTTAATAACTGCCTAGATGAGGGGAAATAGGGGAAGGGGGAGAAATATGACACACTTTTAGGGCCAAGTCTCATCCCCAAAGCCATCTTAATATCCTCTCTATCTTCCCATGGACTTGAATGTAAGTACATATCAGGGACAAGGCATAGATGTTATTACTTACCTTGAACATGAAGATTGTAGAAGTGGTTTGCCAACATCCCCAGAATAAAAAAAGATACTATAATGATGGCAGATTCTTCTTTGCTATGCTGGTATAATCACAACTCTCTTCTATTTAAAGGGCTAAGTGAGAGTAATCTGTGTTTTTGTGCTTCTTGACTTCCTTTTTTGGAGAAGCCACAAGAAAGCCTGAATGTGTATGATTTTAGATGGTTCCAGGAATGGGGGCCCATCCCATTCCTTTAAAAGCACTGTGGCTAAATTGAGTTTGCCCTGTTGAAATAAGGTGTCCTATGTGAATATATTCTCCAGATACAGGCTCCATTTAATCTCAGCTGGCATGAAGGAAGTATGGCCTTTTCATTCTCAAAAGAACAAAAAATCTCATAAGAAATAGACTGCAAGCAGGAGTTCAATGCCTATTTCTTCCTAGAAGCCTTTTAATGCAAGGACATAATTTCTGCTTTCTTTTGACAACAGGAAAGTGTTTTCTTAGTAATGAAAACAGTAATTTTCTTTTACAGTGGATAATATGTATCTGTTAGCTTAAATCGATACCTGTGAAAACCTGCAGAAATGAAATTCCCCCTGCGGCACCTAGATGGACCTAGCTGCAGCTTTTTGTGGCAGTAGATGGTAAGGTTTACATGCTGGAAGAGAATGGAGGAAAGATGTAAGAATGGAAGAAGGATGTAAGATAGGGCAGCTACACTTGACTCATCAGGGGAATAAGAAGGGAAGTGATATATGAAAAATTTCTAGGCAGGTACTGGTCATAATCCAATAATTTTGCATGCTATGATGTAATAGTAGAATGGCAAACAGATGGCAGGAGTATTAGTAAGGCCTTGGAAAGGTCTTTTCTCTTTCCCATTATGAACAGAGTAATCTTCTCTCAGGGTGAGGCACAAAGGTGAAAGTAGAATGTGAAAAAAAAAAAGCCTTTTGTTTGGTACAGTTTTTGGATCCTCAACTCTTTTGCATGCGTTAGAGTGCTCTGTGTGTTGTGGTTACAAGTGTTTACTGTGTGGGTACTAGGAGGAAGCAATTATCTTCCCAGGTGAAGCAAGCTTTCCCTCTAGGTAGCAAAACAAAGCAGGTAGTCTTCCTCACCTTATCAGTATCCATGCAGTATATTGCAAGTGTAGCACAGGGAAAGATATACCTGAACTCTGAAATATGCAGATGTTTTGCTTTTGCCCTTGTGCTCTAAAACGGGTCTAACTGTGCATAAAAAATTTGTAATTTTATTTTTTTAGAGTCAGAATACAATCAAAGAATGCTTTCAAACCTCCTTAGCAGGTACTGGATCAGACTGTCTTATCAGCCTTCTGGTGCAATTGACTTCCCTGCCTTAGGGATGTGCTGATGTTTAGGATGTCACAGATGAGCAAGAGAAGTAGACCAAGCAGTAGATGGTATTTAACACCCCGCAGCAATGGATTTACTGATACCATTATTGCTCTGCAGTTTCTGTTCATGTCTGATATAGATGTCTTCCAAAGGCTAATACCTGATCAATTCAGGATCGAGTTTAGATGTAGAAATAGGACTGATGCAATCAGTCTCCCTTTGTTTCAGAATGAAGAGAAATTGACTTTTTGGTCTTGGACATTTGCAGCTTGCTGCAGGTGTGAGCCTGGAGCTGTCAAGATACAAAAGGTCGAGTTGTGATTTCCCACAAAGGTGCCACTGTGCAGGAATAGAGTTTAGTGTGCCTGGGACTAGGTGCAAGGCTGGTGCTTGCACCAAAGAGATGAAGTAATCAGATAATTACAAGGTTATCTGCACAACACCGTGTGGTTGTATGGGAACTAGCTTCTTGCTGTTTTCTCCTTCTTCTCTCATATACTTCCCCTGTGTTGCTAATACTGCTAGGATAAGCCTGCCAGTGCATCAGTGTCAGGGTGGACAACTGTTATTACACTGGACTTGTTATTACAATGAAGGAAGTTTCAAAGTACATCATGACATAGAGGAACCCAGATGTATGTGATTATCATGAGGGCTTAAATGTTACATGTCTGTCATATACCTGGGCTTGGGGATCTAGTATTATCCCTAAAATCCCTAGTTTGTGTATGCAAATCCCATAGAGGGGGTATACATGAAATATCCTAGAGACACTTTGTGAATGCAGAATGCTCCAGGCTGAGCCTCCATCACACTACTGTCTCAGCAGTGCTCTAGAAGATGAACAGGAATGTGTCCATACAGGTTCTGAGCTGTGATAGTGCTTGTGTGTGACTGTTTTGCCTTCAGGAACCCATGTTCAACTCCCATTGGCCTCAGAGAAATTAGACAGGTGCTTAAACACTTAGTATAATCAGAACTTTGAGCTCTTTCCTACCACACATGAAATGTGAGTTCAAAAGTGAATTTACTAAGATTACCCTTAGCTCAGTGTTTAATATCCTTTTCCCATGTGTCTTTTCATTGAACCAAGGATTATTTTTTGAGCACCAGTGAGGATAATTTAATTATGGTTTTCTTGTGCCTATTCACAATTTATTTAGACCACCTGTTTAGATGTGCTTTATTGAAAAACAAAAAAATAATTGTTTACTCTAATTTTGACATGCTTTTATGTATATCATATTTATTTACATTATAAAGTTAATAATGTCTCTTGGAGAAATAAAGATCAGATAATAGTGGAAATCTTATATGCTTTTTTCATAGTTGTTATTTTTGTACCTACAGGTAACTTAGCATCCTCTCTACCAGTACTTTCATTTTCAATATTCAATGCATCACATCTTAGCTTAATAGTGGTACTGGCCAAAAGAAGGATGCAATATTTTTTATCCAAGTGTCAAGTTTTATTTGGGAAGAAGAGTGTGTAGTTTCTTACTTGAATTATCCATGGAAAGCCTATTGTTGTAGCAATGCTAGCAATTTAAATTTTTAATATTCATATACTAACAAAATCACCAGATTAATTCTTTGCTAGCATGTAAGAGTGAAAATGACATATGTTGCTGTTGATAAGAATAATGCAAGTGAACCTGCACTGTTATTAAAAATGATCAATTGTTATTAATTTTTTGTGATAAAATAAAGATTGATTTTAATTAAATTATTTGATTTTTCCTCTTGAGAAAATGTTGGTTGTATTATATTGTCCTAATTACAAAGAAAAGAAAAGAATTACTAGTAGCATAATCCTTAGTTTAACTTGATATTTTAAATTATTTCAACTGCTTTTTCTTTGGGATATGCAATATGAGCTGGAATTCATGACATCAAGACATTCCAACATCTCTGAAAATGCTGTAAATAAATTACAATAATCAAAGCTTTGTGAATACTGTGTAATGAACTTCATTGTAAGAGAAAAGGAAATATATTTGTGGTGTTGGATTATAAGCACCAGGACTGCTAGCCTTGAAAAATATGGTAAGAAAACCTGATTGCTTTCTTGTAAAATAAGCTACTGATTATACTTAAGCTTTTTATAGGCAGCTATACTCAGCTGTCCTTGGACTGGAAAGATTATAAAGGCTATTTCACAGAACACATTCTTAGCCTAGCCACTGGTGACTGAACACTGAAACAACCACTGCTGTCAAGTCCACTGATGTAGGTGACTCACTGCA
Source organism: Coloeus monedula (assembly GCF_965178545.1). Taxonomy (NCBI): domain Eukaryota; kingdom Metazoa; phylum Chordata; class Aves; order Passeriformes; family Corvidae; genus Coloeus; species Coloeus monedula. Next base: position 70,868,201 of record NC_138782.1, read on the forward strand.
CACATGATTTTCATCATTTGCGCATCTAGTCCTCTTTCCTGAAGTGACTGAGCTCCTGTGTTGACATATGGACAATGCCAGTGTGTGTTTCATTCCATGCTGATTATATCAGAGGTAAATAAGAATGCTCTCTTCCTACAGTTCTTTTTCTTATTTGCATTCCTGATAAAGAACCAAATCCAGCATATATTTTACGTAACTGGGTAATATGTTAACCATTTGAAGGACATAAGCGTGATTTTAAAGAAATCAAAGCAAAAGTCCTGCATCCCTTTCTGAACAAAAGTGGTTATTCTAAGAATTGCAGAATGGTTGACGTTGGGAGAGATCTCAGGAGGCTGTCTGGTCCAACCCCCTGCTCAAGTATGGCCACTTATTGCTGGTTGCCCTGGACTGTGTCCAGATGGCTTTTAAATATATCCAAGGAGGGCCACAACACCTATAAGGAAACTGGACCAATGCTCAGTCATGCTTATAATAAAAAAGCATATCCTGATGTTCAGATGGAACCTCCTTTGTTCCAGTGTGGGCCCATTGGCTCTGGTTCTGTCCCTGGGCACAATGAGATGACCCTTGGGCCATCCTCTTTCCGCTCTCTCTGCAGGTGTTTATAACCATTGATAAGGTCCTCTCTGAGCCTCCTCTTCTCCAGGCTGAACAGTTCCGGTTCTTTCAGCCTTTCCTCCTTTGTGAAGGTCTTTTATCATCTTAATGGCCCTTCGCTGGACTCTCTCCAGTAGCTCTGTATCTCTCTTGGACTAAGGACCCCAGAACTGGACCCAGCACTCCAGGTGTGGACTCACCAGCACTGAATGGAGGGGAAGGATCACCTCCCTTGACCTGTTGGTAATACTTTGTCTAATGCAAACCAGGATACCATTATTTCTTTTTGCAGCAAGGACCCTTTGCCTGCTCACAGCCAGCTTGGTGTCAGCCAGGATCCCCAAGTCCTTTTCCCACAAGGTGCTTTCCAGCAGGGTTATCCCCAGCATATATTGATGTCTGAGGCTGTTTGTCCCCATGTGCAGGACTTTGTACTTCTCCTTGTTGAACTGCCTGAGGTTTCTGTCAACCCATTTCTTCAGACAGTTGAGGTCCTTCTGGATGGCAGCATGACCCTTGCATATCACTGCTCCTCCCATCTTTGTATCATCATCAAACTTGCTGAGGGTCCACTCTGACCTGTTATCCAGATCATGGATAAAGATGCTGAATTGTTGGGGTCCCTCCCCTGCCATGGAGCCCTGGGAGATGGGCCCTGGGGGGGAGACACGGGGTCTCCCTGCCCCTGCTCAGTCTCATTCCCCATTGGTTGGTTTGTGTTCCCCGGGGTGGCCAAGGACCCTGGGGTCCCGTGACCGGGGGGTTCTTGAGCTGAGCCCCGGCCATGCGGCTGGAGAAATAAACATCTCTGAAACATCTACCACGAATCTGTCCATATATACTTCGGTTTCCACGGGACTCCTGGTTTGAAATATACTTGTTGCAGTAATCCCCACTGCGACACTGAATAGTACCAAACCCAGTACTGATGATGCCTTTTCCTGGTCTTAAAATCAAGAGTCAAACATGTTTAGAAGGGGAAAAGGGATTTTACCTTGGTATTGATTTTAAGGATCCTTAGGTGCACACATCTAGGTCAAATGCACCAAAATGCCTCCCACAAAACCCCTAAAAAGATTTGGTATAACATTATAAGTTTTACTAATTAGCATATCTATAAAAAATTCCCTAACGAGAGGCTTGAACGAGCCTCCTTCTCCAAGGAGCCTTCCCCTGGATGGTTCTATCTTCATTTACAGAATGTGTTCTGGGGAGGACCTTGGGGTCTGGGACACACTGATTCTTAACTATGAAGCTTTTAAAATGTTTAGTCTCTCAGCTTGACAAACAAGTCCAAGAATGTAGGGAAAAAGCACCAAGAATACAGAAGTTATAAAAAGGTATAACAGGGGTATAAAAGAAAAGGCAAAAAATCTTCATGGCATCATTTCCCCCCTTTTAGAGACTGACAAAACTCTACCTTGTCTAGTCTCTACTCTACTCTACTCTTTACCTGCAGAGCCAGTTTACACAACCGGCTGCTCTACAGGCTATTACACAGATAATAACTACAATTACAGCTATTATAAATATTTCTTTTACCCAGGCCTAGTTTGGTAACCATGAGGAGAGGGTATAAAAAATATGATCAGAATTTAAGGTGTTATTTCTAGAAGCTACTTTATGTAGAATTTGAGCTCTCTTCCTAATTTCATCTAAATCTTTCTTAATTCTCTTATTTTTGTCTACATAAGAACAGCAGGTGGTATTGACAATAGCACATACACCTCTTTGTGCAGCAAATATAAAATTGAGAGCTATCTTGTTTTGCATAACTGCACGGAACAGACTGTTAACTTCCTCCTGTAAGGCTGAAATTGCATCTGCAGTATGCTGCTCAATACGTTCAATGACAGCCGAGATGTTTACAATTGCTCTCTCCAGTTCAACTACTCCATAAGCGGGTACAGGGGCTCTGATTATGCTATGGAAAAGTGTGGGACGTTCAATGAGGGGATTAAGAGATCTTTTTCTCCTCTCATTTGGTTTTTCAAGATGGTCAAATAATGTTATATTTGGGACCACAGCCCCAATAGCACAAGCCTGCTCTTTGTTCACAGGCATAACTTTCCAGGCCTTATCACCACATATCCAATACAACCCCGTCCCAAATGGATGAGCCAGTCTCCACCCTGTCAATTTCATCTTTGCTGCAATTCTTGGGTCTATTATTTCCCTGAAATGGGTCTGATGACAATATGAAGGAAGAACGGCTTTTCCTGTGGCATTTACAATTGCACAAGGAACTTTACAGTTTGCATGCTCTACCAGGCCACTCAGGGTAATGGGGGGGCAGAAGGGTGTCATTAATTGGTTCCCGCGTTTCAGTGCCGTTCTCTTCCATTAAAATGCCAGTCAATGGCCAGTGACCCCTCCCATCTAGGGGTGGTAACTGAGTACAGATCCAGCAATTGCTCTTATTAAGAATTTTGAACACATTCTGGACCACAGTCTTATGCAAACCATGGGGTGAACCCTGAACCGTGGTTACCGGTTGGGCAAACAGCAAACATGTAAAAAACAGTTTAAACTGCATCTTTCTGACTTGTATCAGTCTCTGTCTTGGTAGTTTTGGGAAGAGAAGCTTTCTTTACCCTGGAGTAGTGAATCCACCGTCCCTTGCCAGCAACCTTGACCGCAGTAAAAGTGGTCAGCAAAACCTGGAATGGTCCCCTCCACTTGGTTTCCAAGGGGTCGCTGTCCCACCACTTGATGTAGACTCAATCTCCAGGCTGGAACGGATGAGCAGGTGTGTCTTATGTTATTGGTTTGGATAACACGAGGAATCTCTGGAGCTTCTGTAAAGTGGAACTCAGAGCCATTAAATACTTTTGCAAATCATTTTTACCTCTCATATGAATTTCCCCCGGGATATGTGGAACTTCGTATGGCCTGCTAAATAATATTTCATATGGACTTATGTTGTCCCTTCGCCTTGGCTGTATGTGGACTCTCACCAAGGCTATAGGCAGGGCTTGAACACATGTCATGGATGTCTCTTGACAAATTAGATTTTTGCCACTTTTCTAGCCATCCCCACAGAGCATTGGCTACCATCCATGAATCAGTGTAGAGGTAGAAGTTTGGTCTCACTGATGAAGAAGAACAAGTGACACGCACTGAAGAAGCTCCACCGTACAACCAACTGCCATCAGAAGACACACGCTACGCTCTTTTCACCAACGGGTCTTGTCGCATCATAGGGATGAAACGAAAGTGGAAAGCAGCCATATGGAGAACCTTGGGGTTCTGGGACACACTGATCCTTAACTATGAAGCTTTTAAAATGTTAATCTCTCAGCTTGACAAACAAGTCCAAGAATGTAGGCAAAAAGCACTAAGAATACAGAAGTTGTAAAAAGGTTTAACAGGGGTATAAAAGAAAAAGCAAAAAAACTTCATGGCATCTCTGACACTTCTCTGATACTATCTCTGATACTTCTCCCAGTTGCTGTGAGCAATTAAAGATTTTCAAATGCGGTGTCACAGCGACATAAGACAGACTCAGCACTCATAGGTGCATCCTATGAGGGCCCATGGCATCCAGGGCTCTTAAAAAAACCTACCAATATTATCTACCTGTCTGTCTGTACATCATCTTTTTAGTTTTAAAATGAAATATAAAATCAACCATGCTGTTTAACATTTTAATTTTAAACATCTATGTTCTTGTCTCTATTCCAAACCCATAAAAACTTCCTGGCCCTATACAGCATGCTCATATATCCCAAAGCTGACCATGATTTGAGAAACATAGTGAGAACAGTGTAAGCTATAAAGTTCTGCTTCTTTATCAGCATTAAGAGCTATTATCATGTTCAAGTGAAGCTTCAAAAAAAGGACACATAAAATAGTATGCTTTGGTTTTCATGCTTTAAAATATCCTCCTTACCCCTCCACCAGCTACTGAGAGTTCAGTATTTCATCTTAATGTCCCTGTTGCTTACCATAATTATAGATAACGCAGTTGACCTTACAGCCTGTTTTAGTGACTAAATTTAGTTTTAATTATTATGATACAAAATTCTTTCGTGGTAAAGGCCACTTTCCCTCTGGCTCTGAACTCTGTCTCTTTTAGCATTTTTCATATGTGGACAGAAATTACAGGTACAGAAATATAGCTATTTTCCACTTTAGATTCACTAAACCATTAGAAAAATGTCTGAGTTCAACCATAATTTCTTAAGGTTATCAAATGATTTATAGTTTTTCTATTGCTGCGGCTCAACATGCTGTTCTTATTACCTAATACAGTAAACAGTGTAGTCTGGAAACCACAAAAGCTAAAAGAACAGTGAATTGTGAATGAACAGCTGTACCAGAATCTTTGAGAACAAAGTCATAGAAACATCTCAGAGTTGCCTACAGGCTAGACCTCAGATGTGAAAGCACAGGTAGATCAGATCCATCTTAGCATTTTCCTTTGTGTGGATTCTCAGGCATATCAGAAATTGTTTTGCTGCTTCTCTGTTGCAGCAGGGATTACTGCAACACGCATATATCAAACCAGGAGTCCCATGGAAAGGAAATATATACGGACAGACAGATTCTTGATAGCTGTTTCAGATGTTTATTTCTCCAGCCGCATGGCCGGGGCTCTGCCCAGGAACTGTTCCAGTCACCGGACCGAGGGTCCTTCTGCCCGCGCAGGGAACACAAACCAACCCATGGGAACGAGGCTGAGCAGGGGCAGGGAAACCCCGTGTCTGTCCCCTCAGGGCCCCTCTCCAAGGGCTTCATGGCAGGGGAGGGACCCCAACACTTCTCCTGAAAGCTTACATTAACATTCTTCTTATTTCTGGAAATATTTTTTTTTTTATTTCTAAACTAGACTTCTTAAATAATGAGATTTCAAAATACAGGACCTTGGTCTTTGATTCTGTGAAAGAGAAACTTCTTTAGGAAGACATAATTCTTAAGAAAACAAGTCTTTCTTTTACAGAGAAAAAATTACTTTTTTTTTTTTTAATGTTTACCAAACTAATCTATTCATTGAAAAATAATGAATAAGAACCAACCAAGAATGACCTTGACTTTTGTGCATTTGTTCCCTATAGCAGTAAGTCCCTTAGGGAAGAAACCATCTCTATTACATAGAGTTCAGTACAATATAAGATATTGTGGCAAAAGCCAATAAGATGTTAGCACCCCAAACCTCTATTTCTGCATTTTTTTAAAGATTTGACACTCCTGTGCTGAAAAATTTCACTCTCCTCCAGGTCAGAAATTGTCTGTCTTGACCTACAGATATGCCAACTGCATGACTATCAGTCAGAGCAGCACTGAAGAACAACATCCACCAAATTCCCTTTGATGAGGAGGACTATTCTTGTACGGAAGCATGTCAGGGTCATAGCAGAACATGCAATGGTCTTTGTACCTGTGAAAATAGATGGACTATCACGTCAGCAGTTCCCTGCTTCCTTAGGGAGCTTAGAAACAGGTGCTGGAAGGGATGTGGGAGAACATGATAACTTCTCTAATTAGCACAGAGGCAGGGAAATGCAATTCAATACTGGATGCTGACCAGTCCTTATAGAGCAAAGGGGTTGGGAGGTCCATATGATTGGTGGGATGGGTGCCATGCTAAGTGGTGCTAGTGAGGAACTATTGTATCTCAACCATTGAGCCTTTGGAGTAAATTCATTCCTGGGCAAAATGTCCTTGTGACAACGGGTCACATGCCCTGTTATTGCAGTGGTTACCATGTAAATTGGCTACACTGCATAAAAACATACTGTATACTGTACTGTGTCCACACAGGAAATATTTATAGTATTTTGAAGATCACCTGGAAATGTTTAATGTGGTTCTCAGTCTTTTACTTAGAACAAAAAAAATCCCAACCAAATCAGCCAATCAAGGATACTTAATGCCTTCCCCCTCCCCAGTGCTCCTCCTCTCCTCCCCTTCCCTCCATGCTTCTCATATCTATATATAGTTCATGGATTTCTGGCCCTCTGGGGTAATCTCTAACAGCTGGGCATCTAGGCAGAGAAAAAAAAATAGAGAAGAACAAGAAAGGGTAAGAGTAATGTTACTTGTGGATAGCTTTCTTCAATAATTGATTATTTTCTGCAGTTTCTGCAGATGTGCTGGTTATTTGGCTAGCATGGTGTGTCTGTTGCCATAATAAACTAATTGAGCATTTGGATGGCAATGGCCCACGGCTGTGTGTAGTATGACAAGTTTCACCACCTGGTCTGTCTGCAGTTTTCACCGTGCTCACATGGGAATTTTGAATCTGCTCAATCTCCTTTCATCTGTGACCTTCTTTATAGATTTTCGGCATGTGTGATCCTTGCCCCAGGGGAGACAGTTTGCTTCAGAAACTTGTCCTGTAGGTAAAAGCAATAGGCCATCCATTAGCCTCTTCCTACCACTCTCAGGTTAATGACTATATAAAATATTAAATGGGGTTCCATCTCCAGAGTGTCTGTATAAGTGATTTTACATTATCTCTTTCAGCCTTCTCTGATTTCTTCTAAAGTGTGTTGCTTCTTTCTAGAATAACTCTAGCAGTGAAAACCATGATTGATTTGACAACCATTAACAGAATGTTTAGTATTAACCTTCCTCATCAGTGAGTGAAGAAGATGGTGAAAATGGAACGAGTAAAACAGGGATATATGATGCAAAGTTGATTTCCCTTATTTAAAATATTATTACATATACAGTTTCTGCAAGTTATTAACAAGTAGACATGGACTGCAGGTTTGCTTAGAGGGATGAGCGAGAAATAAATAGAAATTTTCTACCAACTGGGATTAAGTTTATAAGCAAATTGGTTTGCAAACCATAGAATACTTCTGGTTAGAAAAGACCTTTAAGATCATTGAGTTCAACCATTAACCTGCCAAGTCTACCACTAAACCATGCCCCCAGTTGCCACATCCACACATCTTTTAAATTTAAATGGATGGCGACACAACCACTTCCCTTGGCCCAATGCTTGACTATAGCTTTGGTGAAGAAATTTTTCCTACTATCAATTTAAGCCTCTCCTTGTGCATCTTGAGGCTGTTTCCTCTTGTCTAATCTCTTGTCAAATTGGAGAAAAGACTGAGCACCCCCTTGCTCCATCCTCCATTTTGGTACTTGTAGAGTACTTGTAAAGCCCCCCTGAGTGTCTTTTTCTCCAGGCTAAGCAATCCCAGTTCCCTCAGCTGCTCCTCACAGGACTTGTGCTCCAGGGCCTTCCCCAACTCCATTGCCCTTCTCTGGACCAGCTCCAGCACCTCAGTGTTCTTCCTGAATTGAGGGGCCCAGAGCTGGACAGAGGATTTGAGGTGCAGCCTCACCAGTGCCGAGTACAGGAGGACAATCACTGCCCTGGTCCTGCTGGCCACACCATTGATGATATAGGCCAGGATGCCATTATTATCTTAAAGGCAGGTGTCAAGAGGGTGTGGCCTGGCTCTTTTCAGTGGTGCCCAGCAACAGGAGAAGGGGCAATGGGCACGAACTGAAACACAGGAAACTTCATCTGAATGTAAGGAAAAGCTTACTTTGAGGCTGATTAAGTACTGGAATAGGCTCTCCAGAGTGGTCGTGGGGTCTCCTTTGCTGGAGATTTCAAAGCCCATCTGGACGTGATCCTGTGCAACCTGTTCCCAGTGATCTTGTTTTAGCAGTCTCACAGAGGTCCCTTCCAACCCTGACCATTCTGTGATTCTGTGATCTTATGTGCTGCTAACCTAGGATTTGACCAAATACCAGGAAAAGCTGCCGTGCAACATAGCCCAGACTGTGAGGAAAAGCCTTGGAAATTCCCACCAGATAAATCAGCATCTATTTTGATCTAGGTTGTAAACTACTACATAACTTGTGATACTATAGAGATTTTATTATATTTGAAGATCCTTGTTTGGATATTAGCAGCTTTTTTATTTTATCCAAACAATGAAGAATAAATCTCAGATTCTGCTTTAAAATGTTTCCTCTAAATTCCTCTAAAGTGCTCATTGACCATAACAAAAGAAAAAGCAATCCTACTATCCGTGTCTGTGAAAACACTATAGAATACCTCCACTTCCACTAGAAACACTTTGCAGGGGTAGTCAATCTGAAAATGAGGACTTCAGTGGTGTAAATCTTGATTTATAGTGTTAGAAAAAGGTGAACCAAGAGGGCTGCTTTTGGAGTGCACTGAAACTAAGAGTAAATGCTCTGCTTATCAGAAACTAGTCACAACTCTATAGCCAGCTGTACAGTTGTTAAATGTTTGAGATTTTTTCATCTTAGTCCTTGACAGAAACCAGAGTTCTGCTCTTCTTTCTGTGAGCAGAAGTTTTAAATGTATCTTTTTGCTGTCTCCACTTTCTCTTCTGGTTTAAGCAAGAGCAGTGAGCACAGCTCTAATGCACAGACCCAGTTTGCAGAGTTACAACCCCGATGAATGACTGGAGGTTGAAAACAGACCCTGACCCAAGAAGCAAAAAAAAAAAAAGGTCAGATAGTTGTGAGGAATCCAGTGTGAAACAAGTTCCTTTGATTTCATTACCCCACTCTGTTGCTGCCCATCAATTCCCAGTGTTGCCCTCAGCAGCAGGTTATCTCAGAGCTGGCTGAATCTACAATCTCTGTGTGGCTCCCGGCACTCTCTGCTGTAGGCTGAACCCCACAGATCAGGAGCAAGGTGCACTGGCGGGACTGCTGAACACAAAAACCCTGTGATGGCTCTTCACCTCTCTAAACCTAATAAAACAATTGCTGCAGAGCAAACTTAATTTTCAGCTTCCTTTCTATTTTCACCATATAATCATAGCCGAGTAAAAATGTGTCACATAGTTTTTATCTGTAATCTATTCTCTAATCTCTGTGAATTTAATGAAATAATGTTTGGGTTTTGTTTTTTTTTTTCCTTTTCCCTCCTTCTTATTCCTTTCATTTCACCTCTGGTTTGGTGTACCCAGTATTACATCTGTAGTCTATCATCCTTACCAGACCAGCTTGCTAAATTATCCTCCGAATGTCAGAAGAAAGCAGTCTGAAATGATGATTTAGAGGAATGATGCTTACTTGGGTCAAGTGAAACACATAAAACCCAAGGAGCCATTTTAATACTTTCTTTAGCTCCACTTGAATTGCATTTCTGTTTGTCACCTCCTTTGTCATTACTGTCACCCTTCACCCATAAAGCACTGGCAATTAACACTGAGGTAAATTGGTGAGATAACATTTACCTTGCCATTGTCTTTATTCTGTGGTTGATACATAGGAAATCACAAGCAAGTGACCAAATGGGCTAAAATATTAGAATTTAATGGTCAAAAACTAACTAAGTAAAGGATAATAAAATGCCAGGTATTTGGTAACACCTTAAAAACGGGGCAATTTGTTCTATTTTGCATTGTATTTAACAGATTTTGCATTGTATTTATCTTCATTTGTTGTTTACTGGAACAGGCTGTGAAAATCACAAAGGACACACATTGTCTATATAAATTTAAAAAGCCATTTTTCCCCCTAAAATCTAAGCACCAGTTAAAAAGAGTAAATCGGAACAGATTTAATTGGTATTCACATACACCAACATTAGCAATTAGCAAAACAACAGCAGGGGGAGAAGAACAATTACTGCACCCAGCCTGAATGGTCTATTTGGACGAATTAAAAAAACCAGTCAAACTTAACCAGCTGTTTGTAGAAAGAATTTTTCTTTATTTTTATAAGCATGTTTATTTGAATGAATTTAATTCCCATTGACAGTAGGGCAGGATTAGAGCTGTTTTCCTCCTATTAGATTGTGTATATTTTGGGAGAATATCTGATATTGTAAACATTAACAGCTTTCTTGCTTGGCTTAATGATCATCCAAGTATGATAAAGGATGATAGATTAATAGTATTTTTACTCATGTAAAATAGCATTTGTCCATGGATTTTCTCAGTATGGATTTCCACCCAGTTAGAGAGATTAGGAGAAAGTGCTGATCTGCCTCCTCCCTACTTTCCTTTGAAGACATTGTAAGTAAAAGACTGAAGGATATTTGAAGATGAAGATGCCTTTGATTCTTAATTCTGAAAGTCAATACAACATACAGAGAGCTTATCTTGCAAACATGCAAATCTCTTCTTGCTGGGAAGGTGAAAAGTAGGAAACTGAACTAATTTGACTGCTTCTCAACCATTTTGACCAGGTGGTTGTTATTGCATTTGTCCTTCACTGTTTGTGACTGATGAGAGATGCTGGACATATTTTGTGAGAATTTGACAAGCTGATTCCCATTCCTGAGTTTATAATTCTGGGTCCTGTAGTGATGGATAGCTGACTTGCTGATCTAAGAGTCAGTGCCATATGATGTGATTTGAGCTTAAATCTGAGAAGTCTTTATGAAAACAGCTGACAGTGACTATTGGAGACAGAGTTTGGAACAAAAATTTCAACTATACCTGATTTTTTTCATGCATACTTTATTTGATTTTAATTAGGACATTTATTTTAGGGGTCTCTGGTTTTTTTTTTTTTGTTATAATTTTTTTGCATGTGGTAAGTTTAAAATAGGGAAACTTAAAAGCACACAGAACCAAGGAAACATTTATTCACACCAAAACATGTTTTCATCCCAAAAAAAAGTTGATACATGGGAGTGACCTCAATGTAGACTTCAAAGGCAGGCAGGGAGCTAAGACATCCCTGAAATTAATGTTATGGCATCCATTAGGTGCCAGAAATTCAGTTGTTGCCTTAAGAGGCCTCCCAGAAACAGAGACTAGACAGGAGTAAGGGAATAAAAGTAAGTATTTATTTGAAAGGCCTTCAAAGGCACACCCTGGGGACTCTGAAGCTATTCTCAATATGGACCCCAAGATGGACCCCAGGTCATGAGTTCTTCACCCTTTTATAGGTTTGGTTCATTTGCATAGCAGGGTTAATTCTCCAATTAAAACTTCAGTTTTCCCCTCAGCTTGCCCCACCCTCCCCCCCCAGCGGTTCTTTGGTTTATCTTCTGGCCTAGGAGAGTCTTGGTGTCATTGGAAAGCAGGGCTGGAGAGGCTTTGTTGTGCCTACCCAGCATGAGAGAGCAGAAATCAACAGGCTACAAGAAACTTCAGAGTCACACACCAAGCAGCACAGAATTTGAAAAATATAAAAGTTAAAACCTAAGGCATAAGAGTAAGCCAGGAAAGCACATGGGGCATCTGCTCTAACCTGCTTAAGAAGGGGCAACAGCCATGAGGGGAGGAGGCATATGAAGAGATATGTGGTGAGTTACACTGGGAGGAATGTGAAGAGACACACAGAGAGAGGGGGCACTGCTGTGGAAATATGCAGCCCAGGGTACACACTTGCAAGGAGGCACTCCAGTCTGAAGGGGCTTTGACCTTCAGGTAGACCCAAACTGGGGCAAGTACACCCCTGAAAGACTGTTGCCTATGGACTGATACAAAAATGCACAGAGGAGTGGAAAAAACCTGGTAAGGAGTGCAAAGGAGCAGGGAAAAGACACTAGGACATTAAAAGCAGCAGGTAGAAACCAATACACTCCACTCCAAACTTCTGTGCTGCCTGTCACCTTATTGAAGCTATTCGGAGGGACAGTGCATAAAGTGTGGCCAAAACAATGATTTCTTTTATATTAATGCTGGAATCAGTAAATACATGTTTGTGTTTATTGGGAATAAATTAAATTAAATTAAGTAAAAATTCTCTCAGTTGAGGCTGTTTTGCCTGCTACAGTTTATAGCCCTTGTGAAGGTGTGTAAGTAATAGTTGTCTTCTTGGCTGACAGCATGGAACTTAACCAGTGCTCAAAGAATATGCCTGTTATAGTGACATATATTTTTGCATCAATTTTACCCATTTGTAGACATCATTCTCCTGGAAAAGTTTCCCAGGTTCAAAATGGAACATGCATTTAAAAAATTACAGAAGTTTTCTGGAAAAAGTAAGTGAATACTACAAAAAGATACAAACCTCTTTGAAAGAGTACAAAAATACTGAAAATAAACCAAACCCAAAGGAATAGATATGTTGTGATGGAGAGAAACAGGGAGAATGAGTACCTTGATGAACTGTGCAAGGACATGAAATGTAATAAATGACATGATATTCAGAGATGTGAGCTGTGAGTATTTAGCATCTCTGAAAACCAAGTCAAAGAGTCCCACTCGAGGGAGATTTCTTTTGTGTGTTTCTATTCTATAACAAAGACAGTAAAATTGAAAGGAGGTAAAATACATGAAAATAGGTTTTACAACATCGACACATACAACATGATTGATTCAAAAGAGAGTGAAGTATGGCAATAAAAGAAACGAGGGTCACTGTGTGAAAAAAATATAAATAAATAGTTAGGAAGAACTACTGCTGCTGGGTTCATGAAAAGATGCTTTGAGCTTTGTGGAATGCATTTTTTCTTCCAGAAACTTGTTTCTCTTCTGTGATCCTACCAGAAAGAACTGGATGTCCTGTGCAGAATTCTTCTGTTTAGAAAGCAGATAGAACAACTGCTTTATTTTGAGTTTCCATTCCTTTTCATAAAACCCAGACCTTTCAGTGTGGTCATTCTCAATTTATCTCAATTTCTTCTAAGTGTTTCTTTTCCATTTTGTTCAGCATCTCAAGCAGCCATGTCACTTGGTGGAGATCTGAGGACAGCTGCCAGAAACAATTCATGGAGTCAGGGAAACAAGATTGGTGTCAGGGTGTATTCAAGAACTACAGAGGTGATGGACTTTCAACCATTGATTATTAATACAATCAGTATCTCTAAACCGATGTAGGACTTACCAGTTCATTAACCAAAGTGCATGACAATGATGAGAACACTAGTTAATGGGTCATTCCTAGTGACCTGCTACTCAAAAAGCCTCTTCTCCCAAGTAATTAACAATAGGGCAAGAGGGAATATTTAGGCTGGACATTAGGAAGAATTTCTTCACAGAAAGGATGATTAGATGTTGGAATGGGTTGCCCATGGAAGTGGTGGAGTCACCGTCCTTGGAGGTGTTTAAGGAAAGACTGGACGTGGCACTTAGTGCTGTGGTCTAGTTGACATGGTGGTGTTCAATCACAGGTTGGACTCCATGGCCTGAGAGGTTTTTCCAACCTAATTGATTCCATGATTCTGTGATTAATGAATTGCAACTAACAATAATAATGGATCATAAATCTTTCTGCACCACAGTCCCACAGTGCTGGGAATGTTTACACTGACATGTACACGAGACACCAGTCACCTGTCTTTTATTGCATATGAAAAATTGAAAACATACTCATAAAATAACCACTGGTTGTGGGGTATACCCAGCCCCCGCCCTGGAGAGATATCTGAGATAAGGAGAGTGCCTAACCTCCCAGCAGAACTCCCCTGGAAAGGCAACCACTTTTCAATTATGGTAAGAAGAAGACAAACCCAGAATCCTCTGGGAGACCCTATGCAGATCCTTTGTAACCCACTGGCCTTTACCCTCTGACACCCACTCCCTGTATCCCTATAAAGCCAGCCCCCTGCCCCTGCGGGAGCAGAGCAAGCTCGTCCCTGACCTCCCTTCGCCGGACCAATAAAGCTGCCTCGTGCGGAGCAGCTACATGAGCCTCTTGTCTCTCTCTCCCTGGTCTGGCCTGGAGGCTGCCCTGCAGAGCTGAGCTGGAATCACAAGCTGACAATCACTAAAGAGCTGACAGCTTCTGCACAGGCCCTCCTAGCCAGCAGCTGAGGGAAGACACTGGGCCTCGGGAAGACGATCTCGTTCGGGACCATCTCTCCAGACCGGTCACAGCTTCCTCAGTCAGAGCTACTGACCCCAAACCAGCTGCCATAAATGGTGAGTCCAAATTTATGAGATTTGTTGGGCTGATATTCCCAGAAAAAGGGATTTATCAACATGCCCAACCTACTAAACAAGATACGCCGAGGATTTCTCCTTGGTGTCTCACTGTATCTGGGATCTTTAGTCTTTTATCTTCTAAAGTTTATTGTTCAAGGTCAGTTCTGTACTTCTCACTGGACACTGGACAGACCCTACTGCTGGAACAAGTGGCTGGTTCAAATAATTGGGAAATGAGTGACCTGTTTTGAAGCAGGGCCTGAATCTGTGAGGACTCAAATTATTGTGGCTGTTCAGCAAATGGTCAACGTAACTGCCCTCAAATTCGTTTTTGAATTCTTCATCTACATCCTCTAGATTCTTCTTTTGAAATTACACCCTTTGTCGTGTATCTGGAGCTGGCTTTAACTGTTGCCACTTTTTTATTATTTTAGGTTTCACACTTTGAAAGCAGTCTGGACCTGAATTTGTGCCCCTTCCTGTTTCCAAAGTGGACATTTATTCAAAAGAACAGGAATCTAGAGTTTTCCAAAAAGGTGTTGTTTGATTAATGGTATTAAGGAAACTGTATCTATAAAAAAGTTTTAATCTTTTGATTGGTTTGGAGAAGAGTGGATGTCAGTGTATAGGAACTTGACCAAAGGTTGCAACTGTTACAGAGTAGGTTGAGCAAAAACGTGAAATGGACAAGATACAGAAGTAAATTATCTGAATTTAGTGCATTATGCACAAATCTTTTGGTTTATTCTCTGGTTTGCTTAATATTCTAGTTTTCTTCTCTGACTTTCTGCTTCTTCTCAGTAATTTTAACTGCAAAATATAACATTTTACTACCCTTAAAATTGGAGAGACATACTCTTGATTAAAAGGATTTTCACAATAAGGATTTTGAAAGATGCAAATATAGGTAGAACAGCAAAGCAGTAAGTTTTGATTGAAATTCTGTCTGTTTCTTCTGTCTACAGCTTGGTTTGTGAATGTTGTTTTCCTGACACTGACAGTTCTGTCATATCCTTTGTAATGATAGATGGCCATGTATTCCTTAGCAGTTGTATCTGCTCAATGCCTGGCAGGTCTGAAAGTAGATACTATGGAAGGCAACTTTTCTTCCTTCTCCACACAGTTCAGTACAGTCCTTATCAAGAAGGAAATGAGAATTTTGCAGCTTGTGCTTGCACTGTCCCTTGCCTCCTTTTTAGGAGACTGAGTGTTCTCTTTTTTTATCAGTCTCTGACTCTGGAAATTAATTTATTCAGGAAGTTATTTAAGAATAGATCCCAAGCAGCCCCACCTAGCAAGTTAAATTAAACATGCCCTGTCTGTACTAATAAAAGGAGAAAGGAAATCTATATTGGTTAGTCCAGATAACTTCTTTTGTTCTTGAGAAAGAAATCCACTTCTCAACAAGATTGAAGTATTTCCCTATCTGTTCCCCCTCACATTGTCTGGAATAGCAGACATAAGCCACGACTGGGAGAGAAGTTCAATATTTTGAATCTCAAAATGGGAACCATGATGGGCCAGTTTGAAATGAAAGGGGCAAAGAATTCTTTTTGCTTCATGGCATAAAGAGGATATTTAAGGTTGGAAGATGTCCTGATTCTGTCCAGGACAAGTTAATTTTTGCAGTAGCCAGGAGGGGGCATGGCCAGGATGAGGAGATTATTCTATAACACATCACACCATTGCTGGAGGTGGAGGAAGGGGACTCTCTGGGGGAGAAGAGGTTCCTTCCAGAGGGAGTGTGGCAGAAGGAGCCAGGGGGGTTCTGTGTGAATTGTTCCACTCTTGTACCCTCTGTCATTAGTATTGTTGCTGTTATTGTTCATTTTCTTATCTAATTGCTGTTTCCAGCAAATTGTTCTGATCACAACCCATGATCTTTACTGTTCATGCCTTCAATTCTCCTCTCCATCCTGCCACAGAGGAAAGACGAGGAGAAAGCAGGGGAATGAGTGAGCAGTGCATAGTTTGAAGAGTCTTGGTAGGGGCATTGAATTGGGGAGTACCATTCCTAGACCATGACAGGGAAGCCATTAGAATTCTCAAAAAAGAGCTTGTTTAAATTTATTTTAGAATTTTATTGCACCTTTCCACAGATTCCAAATTCTGTACCATCTTTGAATTAATATCAAAGCCAAACAATTCACTGAAAGAGTTGGTGTATTAGAAGAACAATGTAAGATTTATTCTTCCCTCCAATTATTATATTCACTGTGAAGGATCTGCACTACCTCGTTTAAATCTTCCCTGAAGTGGGTCACACAGTGAAGCTGATTGATAAGGAGTAGGAGAATTGAACTTTATGGCTGATCAGCAGACCTCTATCAGCTATGGGAAGGGAGGTGTGCCACAAATAGAACTGTCACTGCAGCAACCTTGCTATTAAATCTTTGAAAGTGCCAAATTTATGGCCTGGAAGAAGGGGCATGGGCTGATCCACATGTAGAGATTGAATATGTAAGGAAAATACTTTGGAACTGCAGTGAGTTGTTGGCAGGAGACTTGAACTCTAGTGAATAAACTATCTATCTGAGCTCAGTGGGGAAAAGTGTGTAGTTGTGCTGCCTTTCATCAGTTCAGTGACAGGCTGAAAAGCACGCTAAATCTTCTAATACAGAAGCATTAAATTTTTTTTTTTTTTGAGAGCATGAAACCATGAGAACAAAAAGAACAGATATAAGCTTCTTTTTCTTTTGTGCCAAAAAAAGAAAAAAGGGAAAAGAAGAAAAAAAACATAAGAAAGGAAAAAACTGCACATAGAATAAAGACATATGCACATGCAAAGGAGTAAAGAGGAGTACTTTTATTCACATCTCATGGCTTCATATACAGGCAAGTGGAGCAGGAACCTTCTGATAATTTGTGATGGAAAACTGGAGGTGGTTCAGGTGTTGTAAACTGAAGAAACTATTTTGAAGAAACTGCTTAAATCTCCAGTTCACCAGGATGAGGCAATTGTACATGTATGACTGAGAGATGTTGTGATTATCAACAGATGTGATCAATTTAGAATGAGTTTGAAGACATTAGCTTTTTGGGACAAGGATACAGCATGAACTCTGCTGACAGTTCAATTCAATGGAGCCATCATAAATATAAATACCTATATCTAATCAAGACAAAATTAGGTGACTATAAATTCTGGTAGTAAACAGAGCCTAAGAGAACACAATAAGCAAGCTATCACTTTAATAATAACATTTTGCAAAAGAACCTGTCTTGTGTGTTTCACATTTTCAACAACAGTTTGCTATGGCATAAATTTAGAAGAATTAGCTACATTGTAATATACATCATTGTACAACCTCACTGAATCATGTGCATAATTTCAATTGTGCTGTCTATTTTAGTGTCTGCTCAGTGTTATAATGTTGGCTATGCCTGAACTGCTGTAGTCATCCTGTTTCCTGATTTCCAAGACAAGAGAAATGGTGTCTTTTTGGAGGAAAGCATCCATATCCACACCTCATAGATTTTTGCAATGATCTCCTGTAGAGTAGCTCCTGTGATCAGAACATTATCCTTTGTTGTGCATCTTATATAAGTTATTGACTGATCTCCGTAAGAAACCTGTTACAGATTATATTTCATACAGCTCCTTTCGTGGAATTTTCTTTATGTCATTCTGCTATTCTTGTCAATCACTTCTGATTATGCCCTATATTTAAATCCTATTTCAGGATCAAATTAAAGATCAAAATTATGTGCTTAGCCCCTGCTATTTATAGAAAAACATACAGATTTTTGAGTTGGTGTTTGGTGGATATCAAAGAAGAGAATGGGAAAGGATGGAGATGTAATTTATGGTTAGAACTTTGTGGGAAATAGTTTAAAAATCCCTTCCCCATGGACTGAAACATAAACTTTATCAGGTTAAAAAACAGAGAATGAAAAAATACCTGTATTTTGTTTCAGAGTAGCTGTTAACTCTAAATATTTGTGCAGGATCAGTAAGAAGCACAAGTCTTTGTTCTAGCTGATTTAAAATAGGGACTTGAACTGCATTACCTCACATGCCAAGTAAATATCCTATCAGTGTTGACCTTTCTGGTTGCTAATGACATTCTTGTCTCTAATTTTGATTAGCTATTCTATCTTTGCTGAAACTGATATGATCATTCCTGCAAAAGGTCTGAGTTTTAATGAACCAGAACCTTCTAAAGAAAAAACCAACAAAATAATTTCACTGGAATTTCCTGAACAGTTCTATTTATTAGGAGGTGCATTCTACTGGTGCAAATCTGTAGTTACATTTACACTCAGCAAATAAGCCAGAGATTGTTCTCTGGCCCTGAGGCTGCCTGCCGTGGCAGAGTTTGAATTCACATGGCTGAACTCTCCTGTCCCTTTCCACAGTGAACAGGTTTATTAGCCTGATAGTTTCCAGCCTGATCAACTCTGGAAATACTCTAGGCATTCCCAAGGATATTAGTGTTTGACTCAGGCCAATACTGCACTATTCATTTAACAGTATGGAAAACTACAGCATGGAACTCACTTGTGTTTTCAATTCACCAGCATAGATGTAGCCTGTGTTTACAGCCTCGATCCTGTTCTGTGCTTAGTGCTGCCAGTGTTAGTTATTGGGTTGTATGTCTACATCAAGTGCTTGGGTGAGCAGGTGTGCATCAAATTAAAAATTCATAGGCTCATTGAATCTCTTAGCTAAGCTCGATTATTTTTTGTTGAAAAAAATCCATCAAAATCTCTGTAAATCAGGGCAAATATTCGCTGTTCCTATCTGTATAATCAATAGACTGGTGCAGTCTGAAATTTGAGCAAAAATTTCAGTGTTGATGACAAAAATTTAAGGAAAAACAGTGAAGTATCAAGAAGAATAATAAAAATATCCTTCATGATATTTTAGAGTTTAACTAATACATAGGATAAACATATCTGAATTTCTACAGCATTTTGCGTATGCCACTGGCACAAAGAATAAGAACTGTAGATGACATTTCTGATATACTAGAGGAGGTTTATGTTGTAAAATTAATCTGTGTGAATTTGTACACAGATTATTAGGAAACAAGCTGAAGGACAGTTGTCGAGTTGGTTGTACTCAAAAGCAAACTCATGCCTGGATAGACTGCACGTGTTCTTCAATGTTATCTTATGTAACACTTCCAGTGAAGGCTTTGGCACACAAGTATGTGTGTACTAATGAAATTTGATAATGACACGTGTAGGTCGCTGGCATTTATTCTTTTAATATTGAAGCTAGAATATATGATTTTCATTTGATCCCTCTGAGCACATGGGGGAGTATATGTGAGACCTAGAGAAGGATTTTCTTTTTTCTTTTTTTTTCTTTTTTTTTTCCTCACTTTTTGTGCAATTAAATTGGGACACAAAGCTACTGACCTTGGCTGTTGCTGTTGTGAACTGATGTTACCTAAAGAATTTATTCTTACCATAATGCAATATTTCTTAATTTATAGTGCTAATTCAGCTTCTCTGAGGGCTCACTACTTAAAGTAATATAAAGGTTGGAATTCTTTTTTAGATCATTATTTAAAGCAACATAAATGCCTTTTTTTGTTAGTTTTTTATTGTGATGGTGCATTTAACTAATGGTGTGTTATGAGGGAACTCTTCCTGGAGGTTGAAATGATCATTACTTGAATACAAAAATAATTCATCATCCTCTATGCTAATGCAAAAAACACGTAGGAAATGAATTCATAATGGTGCTACTTAATGTGCAACTTTTTCCTCCTTAATTGTCTTTAGAAGGTGAGAGAACTGTTGCAAAGCAAAGTAATATTGGAAATAGTCTGCTGTTAGTGCAAGAGACCAGGCTTTTAAGAATATGTAATATCTGTGTATATCTTGTATGTGACCTGTGTACATTTGTATAGGCACATATTTATAAACATACACAGACAAACTTGTGTGTCACACCATGAAGATCTACAGAAATATATACACACATACCTAGGCAAGGCTGTGCATATGGCTCTGGGCCTTATTCTGGGCTAATGTAAGCCAGCAGCACTATTGCCTTGTGCTCTGCCATGAGGATCTATCTTTGAGGAAATTCTAGAAATTCATCAGACCTGTACAACGAGCACACACCTCAGGGTGTACTCTCTGAGATCTGACACGTCTAAGGATATCTCCATATCAAAAGAGGAATCCTGTCTCACTTATTTCCACTCCCTAGTCTTCTCTTCATAGTCATCATGTCTGCAAACAACCACCAAAAAACCCTTTTAAATTAGACTAAATTCCCTGCATGCATCTCAGAGGTACACTATCCAGAGGCAGCCCAAAAAGAGGAATGGGAAGCTGTGCCTGAGGATGGGCAAATAAACCAGATAATTTCTTTGCTCTCCAAATCACAGCTAAAACTGTCTGTAAAATCTTAAGGTTCAAACCATGGGTATCACCTTTGTATATACTACACCACTTAAGTGTGGGCGCCCTCTTTGAGGAGCAATCCCGGTACCAACACACTTTGTCTTTTTCCCCTGTGCATCATTTAAACCTTAATGAACTAAATCAGTTTCTTTCCTCAAAACTCACCTTTTACATGTTGCTTGCTCACAATTGTAGGGATAGGGAACTAAATTAGGTTGACTTTTAAATTACACCATTAACTAAATTTCACTAAAAATTATTCTGATCTCGAGCCAGTGTAAGTACACTCAAGTAACTAGACATGATATCAGAATCTTTTCCCTTGTTGCCTAATTTTAGGTTTAAGTTTGGAGGTAGGAGAAAAAGGAGACATGAGAAAGATATTTTCAACTAATTTTAATTTTTACAATGTATTTTTGTTTACCATCTCCCAGAAGTTCAATTAGTGATCATAGTTTTCATTTTCCAAAAATGAACAGGACTTGGTATTTTGGGGTAATTTGACATCTGTATGCCAAGCACTTCTCACCGAAGGCAAAAAGGTACACTATCCTTACAGCATACTTTTCTCTGCTCAGCCACAGGACGTCCATGCAAATCTCACTTAACTATGGACTAGAACCACATCTGCTTTGACCCCATATCCCAAGTGAACCAGGAGCTCAGAAGAGCTTTTGTTTATCTCCTTGCCTTTACTTGGTATCAAACTAACATTAGAAAGTAAATATGAATGAGATTAAATATTTGTCTCCTGAGATAATTTCTGTTTAATAAAAAGTCCAGCTAAGTGTGTGGGAGTCTGAGTACATAGTGTGTCCTCCCAGATAACTATAATTCATGTTGAGACAGGTAAGAGTTGTAAACAAGCTGGTACTCATCCTTTTTTTCTGCCCCATGGCCACCACAATACCTGTTTTTGAGGGCTCCCTCAGTCCCAAAGCATTCTGACATGAGTCAGTTCTACTGATAGGCTGATATCACCCAGGCTCTTGTCAGGTGAAGACCATGAGCTGAAGTACTGTAAAATGGCTACAATGCTAAAGAGTCATTTCCCTGAACAATCTCAAGTGTTGAATGTTGCATCCAGTAAAAATAATAATAATAATAATAATAATAATAATAATAATAATAATAATAATAATAAAATAATTCTGATGCCATTTTTTTTAAAGAAATTTTTCTCCATTCAAAGTTCTTTCTGCTTTCTAGTATAAGCTTCCCAGGGGAAAGGATGAAGGACTGATGTTGTCCATTTTCCTCTTTTTATCTCACAAGAGTCAGCCTTAATTTCTCTGAAGAAGGAGATGAAGTGTGAAGTAAATTTGGAAATGCTGGGAAGCAGCAGAGCTGGGCTTCTCAGACCTAGGAAAGGCCTGTCTGACAAGGAGAATTCTTATGGTTAAAACCTATGAAGGTTGTTAAAATTTTTTAAAAATTCAGTTGAGAGAATCTGGGTGTTAGCAAGCTCTGAAATCCAGTCTATGTTAAATATAAAAACTGGGCTTTGAGAGGTCTGTAATTAATAAACTAATTAGTGGAATTTTTTGGGGGGTATTGACTGTCCTCCACACTATACCTCATTTTCATTCTGCTTGTGAATCTTCAGCTGGTCATTTCTTCAGGACTCCTGTTGTCATCAGTGGGGTCTGACCTTATGCCAGTTTGTAATGGACAGATATCAGTGCACACAGGAGGGTACAGTTTGTCTACAGGAGGAAGTTTTCAGCAGTGAGGAAGGGTGTTGCAGAGCTGGAGAGATTGACACTCTGCCTCTAAAGACTGCCTGAGCCTTGGAACAAGGGGTACTTTTGTACTAGGATGCGGTTTGGAAATCTCAGACTCTAGAGCAACACCAGAAAACACTGACTGGCATTTTTAGTAGCACTTTATCCTTGTTGTACCTCTGGATTTTTAAGCCATGTAATAATACTGCCAAATGATCATTAGTAAGCCTGATCTGAGTAAGCGTAATCACCATTTAAATGGAAACAAGTAGTGTGAGTAAACGAGAGATATGAAGTTCATTATTTCACTAACTCTGGGGAAATTTCCATTTTAATATGTTGTTTGTTTCAACATAATGACTAAGAGGTTAAGATCACATATATTCTGTGGAAAATGTAAACAAGGACTTATTTCAACCTCTTTAATTTTCTGAACAGAAGCTCATAAGCTGTAAGGTTAGTTTATTTATTTACTTACATGCTTACTTTGCCAAGCACTTTGATATTTGTCATCCTACTGTCCCTCCTTCTACTGTCTATATCCTTAATTCCCACTGAAAATATTTGCTAATAATGGTGGTGCGTATTGATAAGTTGTTCTAACGCAGAGAAAATAGGTGGTGGAATATCATTTTACCCTTTAGTTCTGTACTTTATAGAAACCTGTATTTTCTCTGGACCTATGTTATTTACTACACAGTGAGGTTTACATCAGAAGATCAGTGATCATGCTCGGGTGTTAGTAAATAAATAAGGCTGTGAACTTCAAAGGTGCTTTGTATGACATTCAAGACTCCATTTTACCTTAACGTCTCACCCTACTATTTTGCCAATGGCTATTGCAGTGATCTTAAAATCTTTAGAGAAAGCATACACTGGGTTTTTACAATTCAAACCAGAATCTGTTCTTTTTATTTTCCCACTGCTTTTCCCTTCTATTTTACTGCTGAAGGGTAGAATTACATTAACTTAGCAATGTTGGCACAAATGGGAATTATATTAGTTCAGAAAATATCTTCCGTGCTTATGAATAAATAAATAAATAAAGTAAAAAGATTATCTGGAGCACTGGCAGATTGATTTAGCAGAGAGACTGGGGTCAAAGATTTTTACTTGTCGTAATGGTCTTCATTAGAGCATCCTGTTGAGAAAGACTGGCATGCTTCGGCTTCAGCAGTGTCAGACTGCGCTATAAACATGCTAGTACCTGACTTGTGAATTGCTTGCCACATGGATGAATGTTTGTCACAGTCACTGGGACACAGATGTCACAGCCTAGTGAAGGCCTGCTTATCATTCTTGTGGTCACTTCTATTACCTCTGGTCGTACTGTGCTGACCTGCTATTAGTGACTCTAATTTAATTTCCCCCACCAGTGTCATGGGTTATTTCTTCCATTACTTTAGAGATTTAATTTACAGGGTAAACTCCATCACTTGAACGAAAGGATTTTTCATGATATGAAGAACAAGTTCTTTTTGAAGATTAACATGGTTCTGGCTATTTATCTTGGTCATCTCTAAGGCATGAGGCTTAAACACCAGTGAATGACATTATATTCATATGTTGGTGCTGTTTCCAAAATACATGAAGTATTGTATTTTTACTAATTTCAGCTACATTGCAACATCTAAATATGATTCTGTGCACAGTGTTATGAAAGACCAGTTACCCTTTTGTTACATTTATAAATAATCTTGTCTGGAGCTGAGCCTTGGCTCACATTGAAAAGACTGACACATAGCATAGATAGGACAGTCACTTTAACAGGCAAATATTTTGGCACCTGTATGCTTGTTTTCACACATATTAATCATTCCATATACTGAAAAAACATGAGGAAGCAATCCTAAATATCTAAATATTAATATCATGTCATTAATATAATGATATGCATTTCCTAGACTAAAAAAACCCTTGTAATCACTAATTGATTTTTCAGTGTGTTCAAATTCAAGTGCTTGCACCTCCTGGAAAAGAGCAAACCTTGAATGCTTATTTAAGAAAACATAAATATTTCCTTACATAATCAGAAGTGTAACTACCAGAGCTTCATATATTTGTATGTGTTAGTGAAATAATAGTAACTCTTTGCCAGAAGCTTGTTTTCCTGTGTGGCTAAGACTTCATGAAAATATTTGCCAGCCTTTTGGGGTTGCTTTTTCAAAAATGCTACCTGAATTAATTTTTGGTACCTCTGAGAATTTCTATGCCTTTATGGCCTCCAGTCTGAGGGCAAAATACACGCCCCTGAAGACACGTTGGAGTCACTGAAAGGAAGAGGGCAGGGCTTTCTTTATAGAAACCTAAACAAAGAAGAAAAGAATGAAGAGGACAAAGTTGTCTGCTAAATTCTTCAAGGGCTACATGACTCTGAGATCAACAGAGAAGACAGTGAAGGGAAAAGGCACCCATGATTACTTTGATCTCCAAGGACAAGGGACAGCATGGGTAGGTATCTGAGAGGGCTGACTAAAATTTGTGCCAGATGATTTGGACATCTGCCATGGTTTCAGCTGAATCAGCCCAAAGTTTCTGAGCACAGTGGGAGTGTCTGTAAGGAGTGAATTAAATGATCTTGTACTTTGCCCTCACCCATGCTCTGCCAGTCCATTTCACATCAATTTTCATAAAACAGAGAAGCAGACAGTGAAGAAGTCTAGGTTTTCCCATTACTAAATTATAGTTCAGTAAGATATTAATATATATTTAAATGCACATATATTCAAGTACATATGTAATGTGTATGTAAACATATATGTACTGTATTTTTTTGCTTTCAGGAAGGCAAATAATTATTAATTTCTCAGATTCTAACTGGCAGTAAACTTATACGTAGACTATATGTCATCCATAAGAGTTCCATGGGAGTATTTGCTATTAAAACAGTTTTGACTAGCAAAGTAGGTCATGTTGCTCTTTCTGTTCATGTGAAACTCAGAGGGAATTGAGTTTTCACTGTGAAGACTTGTGATTATTAATTTATAATTTACTTTCTGCAGCTACTCTGTGTTATTCAGCTTGAAATAGAGTTGTCTTACAAAGACTTTATTTGGAAGCTTTAGAAAGAATTTCAGAGTTTAACTGCCTCCTACATTTCTCCTTGTGTTAGTGCTACCTCTTGATATTTGGTGCTAATTCAGTCAGCAGGGGCACAGACATGGATTAGAGCAGTAGAATTGCAACACAGAATCTTATTGCCAAGTATTTTTTCTCTCAATGATCTTTGCTTATCTGTCAAAAAGGTGGTCTTCCATTTCTATTGTCATACACTTGTCACATTTGAAGAAGAACCTTTCAGCAAGGAACATGCAGTAGGATGGCATTAAATTATAAAGAAAGTTAGAATTTTTATGCAAACTAATTTGTTTACATACAAGCACAAGAAATAAAAGAGTAACTATTGAGAGGTATCAGTGTCATAGCTCTACACAGAGAAATGCAATTGAAATTTTCAGGAAGCTATTTTCATTTAGGATCAGGTTCCTTCGCTGCTTGCTTTGAGGCACATAAACCACTGGAGAACAGGCAGAAATGAAAGGAATAAATCCTCTCTGTTCTGGGACTCCTCCCTTACCTCAACATGTGCAATGCAACTTCTGTCATTTCAGAAATGAAGGATGTGGTCCAGAAGGTACTCCTGACTACTAAGTGATATAAAGGGTACAACTACAACTAGAGAATATGGTTCATGAAGTATCTGGTATGTTTAACTATTTAAAAAATATTTTTCAAACTCTTCAAGCAGTTGTTGCATTTAACTGCCAAAATTGCTGCTAGCTGTACATTCACTTCAAAAGAAATGCATAATCCCTCTACTGAAACACCTAGTCAATGCTGCTGTAAACAGCTCTGTTTTGAAGTTGATCTGCAAGTAATTTAGCACAATGAAAGAGGCACTATTTTTCTCTTCTTACTTCAACACCTCAGGGGGTTACATATATCCTGGTGATAGTTCTCTCGTTTTCAAGTGCCTGTGAGAAGAGGTGTCACAGCAAAAGCGATATGTGTAAGGTAAAAGCCAAACTAGCAAAACTAACATTTTCTGAATGCACAGCATTTGAGCATCAAGTGGGTAGTTCGAGGTAGTCAGGTCCCCAGATTCAAAACCTAAGTGAGAGCTTTACTTCCAGTTTCTGCTGACAGAGGAGCCCAAAGGAACGCTGACTGCAACAAGCTTCTGAGCCTTAGGCATGACTGAAGCTTACTTGACAAGATCACTTACTAAGCCCAATGTGCCTGATGAGACTCAGTCACAGTGGAGTGTGACAACAATGCAGAGTGGTGGAGAAATAGGAAAGGTAGCTGAGCCACTATATTTATGAGTCACTAATCCACTCTGTGTACAATTACTTAAAAAGCCTATAGATTTGGACAAAATATTTGTTGTGGGTTTTTCTGGGTTTATTTATTTATTTATTTTGGACTAATCTTCTTGACTTAATAGTGTCTGTTAAACAGAAATGGAGTTTTCTAATCAAAAATGCCAGAGGAGAAAAGAAATAGGTTTATTTTATGGTGTGGAAAAAATTTACTGAGCTAGCTGGGTTTGCTGTTATTGACAAAGATCCCTGAGGAATGTACAGCCACATAGATGTAGCCAGTAATATTGCTCATACACATCTTCTAGTACTGACACAAACGACCTCAAAGAAACAGCAACTAAACCTAAGGTTTTCCTAAAGAATACAGATAATTTTCAAAGAAATATATTTTAAAGTACATGATTATATGAGTTTTTAGTGCAAGATGAAGTGCAATTGCATCTGGAGGCCTTTAGGATATCTCAAATTTGTATGAGTTTAAAATTACTATAGACATTTTGTGGGGTTTTTTGGACACATTATATTATTTGACTCCTGGAATCCTGGCTGTTCGCATTTCTTATAAGAAGTGTCTACTTGATATTCCTGCCAGAAACATTTGCTTTCTGCAAGAAGGGCCACGGAACCCTTTTGGCTTGGCTTCAGCTGTCACCAATCCTTGGCATCGAACACCAGGATCCTGGGGAATATAGTAAGCAGGAGGTTAGAAGGGAGGTACTGGGGAGCTGAACCTTAACAAAGTAGCAGTAGGAAGAAGGAGGAAATTCAACATACATATACATTTTAAAATATAATTTTAAAATAAAATATATAATTATCCTCTCCTATTTTAATTGTGAGTCAAAAACTTTAAGGTATTTTTAATGGAAAGGTATGGATAGGGGGCTTATTAGTACACCAGAGATGTAATGAATCTAGGGAGATGATGTAAAAAGAGAGATACAGTTCACTGGGTGAAATGAGTGGGAGTTTTATGGTAGGCCAAGGGTGCCTACTCTGGCTGGAAAAAATGGCAGATCTGAGGCAGGAGAAATGGTAATGTGGAGTACTTCATTCCAGGTTAAGCATGTCAAGAACTGCCTGGTCCCTGCATGTGCCCTCTTTCCTGTCAGGAATTCAGCAGCTCAACATGGACTGAAGATTAGAGGATAGATGAAATTCAGTAATGAAAACAGTTGAATGGAGGAGTCAGAATCGATAGAAGAGTGCCTTGATGACAACCCAGTGGGCCGTCACAGGAAAAAAATTACCTAACAAGAAAAAATGTTCCCTTGAGTTCTGAAACCGAGACTAGAAACCATAACACAAAGATTAATTCAAGAAAAATCCATCAGATAAGACTGATTCAACCTCTGAAGAACATCTTGTTCCTAATCGGGATCAGGCTTGTTGACAGTGTGACCTGCTGGACATAAAACAGTCCTCGAGAACAGAAAAAGGGCAAATATATATGTTTTAGTTTTAGTTTACCATTGTATTCCATAACATTATTCCATAATAAACAGACTTGCCTAACTGAAAAACAGTCTTACACAAAAAGGGAAACAATATAGATACAAACATGAAGACAACAATTATAAAATCGTGATATTTTCTTTTAAATTATTATTAAAGGCAAAATAGTTTGCATGTTTAATACTTTCCCTCCTACTGGTATTGAATTCAGAAGGGAATTGTTAAAGGGATAACAAAAAGAAAATTAAATTATAATGAGATGAGAAACCAAGGTGGAAATTTGGAGTCAGACTATAACAGCTAGGCAGTTAACTCGGAAAATGCTATTTTCCAGGCGCAGGGAAGAGTTACACATTTACTTAGCCAAGGCTGAGTATACAGAGAAGAAAAGACCAACTTTTGCTTCAGAAAGTTCCCAATAGACAGGAGGACACAATGAAGTGAATAACAGGAGCATCTGGAAGGGAGTGTTTGGAAGAAGTAACAAAGCATTCTCAGCCAAAAGTTGGTAGTAAGTGGGCTGAATGAGAATTACTGAACATGAAAGGCAAGAGTGGGCTTTAGGAGGAGGAAAATATACAAGTAGCCTATGTTTTACCTGGTTTTCTGTGGATTCTACACACTCTTAGGGAAATTTCTATGAAGCATTTTACTCTGAAGTGGTTGCTTTTGGTCACTTTCAATCAAGCAGTGATCACAGAGACACGAGAGGAAAGGGGTCAGTTAGATTAAGAATTGCAGTAGGATTTACAGACACCAGGGAGCTGCCACCAGCAGCTAGTCCTTGTGCGTCCATCTGTGATGCTCAACTTTAAAAGAAGTGCTAAAGATCAGGACTCATTTCTCTGGACTGAAAGGAATTGAACTGCCTTTTACACTCATAACTCTGAGAGAATGTGTCTGGCACACTATAAGCATAGTAACTGTCTATATGCTGTAATTAAAAAAAAAAAAAAAAATTCTCTGCCCCTACTGGCAGGAGAGAAGTAGGAGTAGGCTGGAAATAGCACTGGATACATTTATCATTGCCTCGCTGGTGGTAGGAGTCTTCCTTCTGAACTTCCCCCTGGTATCGGATGCAAATACATGTACTTTGACCTCAAATACTGATAGAGGACTATTAGACTATGATGGTTTATGCAATCTCTATCATTTTTGGACTCTGTCCTTTCAGATTTATATCTACACGTGGACCAGAAAATCCATTGTTTCCTTCGGCCTTCTATTTGGGGTGTTGATAAACTGCATTTACTTATTTTTTTCAATCTGCTTTTATTCATGGATTCTTCCAGATGCATATAGATTTTTAGATGTATAAATATTTCTTTAACAAGGAGATTTCTGATTGTTAAAGCGTGTTCCTTTCTCTTTGTCTTCTTTACACTGAAGTATTTAATTTCTCTGCAATACAGAGAAACTAGAGTTAATCTTGTTTTGAAGCCAGAGACTGGACAAAACAGTCAGAACTGGCACCAGTAACTGAACAATGTGATTGTGAAATGTGACACAATGCGATGATTGGGCATTAATAGATCACAGCCTTCCTGGCACTGGAGGTAACAACTGTGGCCAAAAGCATCTGGTACATTTGGTTAAAAGAGGTTGATGACCACTCTTATATTTGGGATCCCTCTTATATTCACTGTGATCAGTGAATTTTATTGTTCAGTTATTCACATTTCTTCTCTAGGGGCTGCCTAGTTAAAGAAACTAAATCTTCACTACTTCTGTTTTACAGTATTAGCACATCTATAATTAAAAGAGTAAATTTAGGAGTGATGCATATGGGGTTTGCATGGCCAAGCTTTGGTAGTGGGAGGGCTACAGAGGTGGTTTTTGTGAGAAGATGCTTGAAGCTTCCTCCATGTCCAGCAGAGCCAATGCCAGCTGGCTCCAAGACAGCTGTGCCACTGGCCAAGGCTGGGCCCATCAGAAATGGTGGTAACGCCTCTGGGATAACAGATTTAAGAAGAAGAAAAAAAAGTTACTGCTCAGTTGTAATTGTGTCCAGAGAAAAGAGTGAGTACGTGTGAGAGGAACAGCTCTGCAGACACCAAGGTCAGCAGAGGAGGAGGAGCAGGTGCTTCAGGCACTGGACCTGTGTTTCCCCTCAGCCCGTGGTGCAGCCCACAGTGAAGAAGGATGCTTCCCTGCAGCCCATGGAGGACTACAGGGGTGCAGAGATCCACCTGCAGCCCATGAAGAAGACCCACACTAGAGCAGGTGGATGCCTGAGAGGAGACTGTGACCTCACGGGGGGCCCGTGCTGGAGCAGGCTCCTGGCAGGGACCTGCAGACCCGTGGAGAGAGGGGGAGCAGGTTTCCTGGTAGGACTTCTGACACCATGTGGGACCCATGTTGGATCAGCCTGTCCTTGAAGGACTGCACCCCATGGAAAAGTGACCCAAATTGCAGCAGTTTGTGGACTGTTGTCAGTGAGATGGACTCATGTTCAAGAAGTTCATGGAGAACTATCTGCCACGGGAGGGACCCCATGCTGCAGCAGGGGAATGGCTCTTCTCCCTGAGCAGTGGAAGAAACCACGGGTGATGAACTGACCATAATCCACATTCCCTGTCTCCCTGCACTGCTGGGGAAGGAGGTGGAGCTGGGAAATAGTGAGGGGTGGAGGAGAAGGTGTTTTTAAGGCCTTGTTTTACTTCTTATTATCCTGCTCTGATTTTGTTAGTAATAAATTCAATCAACATCCCTAATTCTAGCCTGTTTTGCCTGTGACAGTATTTGGTGAGTGATCTCTCCTTAATCTCAACCCATCAACCCTTTGTTACATTTATTCTTCCTTGTCAAACTGTGGATTGGAGTGATAAAGAGGCTTTGGGGGGTGCCTGGCATCCAGCCAGCATTAAACCATGACATGGTGTCATGTAACCTATGCCTGTTTTCCTTTTGGGAGGTACTTCCCTCTTAAATCAGATGTGGTAACTTAGTGCAGATGCTGAGTTTGAGACCAATGAGCTGGATTGAGATCTCTGTTCTTATTAGCACTGATTTGTTAATCTGGATAGTGGTGAAGTTTATCATCATATGACTGAGGGTAAATGAATTGTGAAACTAAATATATTAATTTTAATATCATAAAGTGCTTGTAATACAAATAACCTGCCACATTATGATTGAAATATATAGATGAAAATGTTTTGGTGGAAATAATTTTTATTTCTTATAGCTTATTCTTCCCTTTCCATTTTGATGGTCAGCTATGTATTAGCAAGCAACCAAATAATCATGAAAAGACACCTCTGTGCTTAAATTTAAATATACATATATATGAATTAGATTCTGACACGAAATTCCAGTGTATTTTTAAATTTGGAGACTGAGAATAGTCTTGTTGAACTTGAGAGACCAAAACTGAGTTTATGCATCAATCCTTGCACTTTCCTATACCTTCTACTGAATAATCTAGTAATGGATTCTCAGATGGAATTTCAGATTAAAGCACTGAACTGTGAGAACAGTCAGCTATTTCAGCTTGGCAACATTTGGGCGTAGAAATTTATTCCATGCATCATCTATGCGAGAAGGAAGCTTGACAAGAAAGAAAAAGATTAATTAGGAAAAGAAAGCTTTTCAGACTTTCTAGTAGCAAGACTATCTCAAACAAAGTATGCAGACAGTTTGCACCATGCAAGAATGAAATTATTTTATCTCATATTGTAGGGAAGAATAATAATTTAGTACAGTAGCTAGGTAAAGAAGAATGTAATGAAAAGGAGAAATTGCAGGTTGTGAATATAATATAATCAGATATTATTACATAAAAAAGCTCTTATCATTAGGGTTGCTCATAAACTCTAAGAAAAAAAAAAATTTGAGACCACTTAGTTTGGTTTTGTATCATGGGCACAAGGCTCAGTGCTGTAGAAAAGTTGGGTTTACAAGGTCAGCAGGTCAGTGGTGGCCTGAGCTGTGGGACCAGGCTGGGAGAGCTGGGCAGGTTGGCAGGCACTGACTGGGGCCACCCAAGAGTCTGAATCACAAGACAAGTCCATGGTGCCAAGGCAGGTTCTCAGGTCAGGCTGGGGAAGTGGCATCATTGGCTCAGGGTCCTGATCAAGCATCCGAGGGCCAGGTGCCAGGGTGTCTGCAGGGCAGCTCAGACAAGGAGCAAGGGCAGGACTGGGGCTGAATCTCAGCTCCTGAGTGATGGGAAAGCCCAGCAGGCCTGCTGGTAGATTTCTCCCAGCCCAGCTCTGCTCCTGTGGCTGGACCCCGCATTGACACAGCAGCAGAGCTGGCTGTGTATGTGGTAGCCACACTCCCAGGGAGGTGGAGCAGCAGCCTCTTAAGAGCAATTTGGGGCCCTGGGTTAAATGGTCTCACACAGCAAAGCAGATTTAGTTTTTGCTGAAAAAGTTTTCTATAGACTTTGTTTTATGTGTAAACCCTTGATGTCACACAACTTTCTTACATATGATTTTATTTTATTTTATTTTATTTTATTTTATTTTATCTTGAACTAGTGCAATTATTGATTTCTTTTACATTAAATAGTATTTACCATAAAAGAAATTTATTTTAGAACAACAACGGAAAGTGATATTTCAATACCTCAAAGCTAAATGAATGTTTGGATTAAGTACTTGTGAAAACTTTCCCAATTTATGTATATGAAACCCAGAGGTGAAGAAATTGACATCAGTCCTTACCCAGTAGGGTCCTGTGAGCCCTTCAAAGATATTGTCACAGCAGTTGGCTTCTTACTGACCCACCACTTCAGCCAAGTATATCTTAAAAATTTTCCTGGAAGAGAAAAACAAGGCAACAAGAGTACTTAGTAGACACAATTGCTTCCTTTTTCAGTTCTTCGTTCTTCGTCTCTCTCTGTATATATGTATATATCACACTAACCCAGATCAATCAGAGAGGGGGATGGGATGAGGCTGTTGGTGCAGTTCAAGTGAGTCCTGAGTCCTGGCTGAGGGAAGGAAACAAAAACTATCTAGTTTCCTTCCAGTGCTATGATAAACCAACATTTTCCATTTAGTAAATTGCTTTATTCACGAGCAGCCAAAGTGGAATTTGTAATTTTTATAAAGGGGATGATTTTTGTTCTTTTTTTCTTTTTCTTATTGCTGAAAGCACACTGCCTCCTCGGTCTTTCTAATTTCACAATACAAGACAGTACATCCATTAGGTAGGCTGGCATTTAAACGTAGGAAAAAAATCTTATTCCTTGCCATGAGAATTTAAAATTCCACAAGCATATTTTCTTCAGTTTAGCTCGAGTTTAGTCACAAATTCAATACTGCAACTGGGCATTCAGCAATATAGCTTGCCTGCTGTGTAGTGATTTTCATTTTAAGTCTCACTGACTTCATATCCTTAGTGATATTCTTTAGTTCCATATTAAAAAAAAACCAAACTTGGGTTTATTTTTATAACAGTGGAAATAAAGCATTTTTAAACTTGATTTTCAGAGAACTGCTGTACAACTATATACATGCAGCATTTGTCCTTCTGGTGACCCTTTCTTTCTGTGGTTGCAGCTTTGACAGGTGCTTTTGCTTCAGGCCACTCAGAGGCTTTACACTATTAACTGTGGTGACATTTTTCTCTCTTGAATTGTTCCAGGAAAAAAGCTGATGAGAAAGTTCGACTTTCCTTTTGTTTCACTGTGTGTCTTAAGGGCTTAATGTTAGTGCCATGACAACCAAAAAGTTAACATTTGCCCTTAATTTTTTCAGAGGGATATGTATCTTGGCACAGCTATTTCAATGGGTTATGAAACATTTGAGAATGTGTGTGTCAACATATGCAGAAATAACCAATAGCAAACAATCACAAACAGTGAGCTGGAATCACTGTTAGTACTAAGATCCTGATCTAGATCTATAGCTCAAAGAAATAATCTATCTTCTTTTTATCAGTTTCAAGGGACTCAAAATCAGATTTTTAGACTATGATTAAAGAAACATAGAGGACTCAGTTAGGTCATGATCTATCTGCAATGTTAGGGTCATTTGCAAAAGAAAACTTAACTATTACCCATTTATTTAATCAGACATAACACTTGCTTAAGTGGCTTAGGCAGAATTTCTTGGAAGACTTTTACCACATTTAGAATTTTACCTTTATTTCTTTATTGTCTTTCCTGATTTATTGCCTTTTTTTCCCCCCTTTGTCTTTGAGCAATCTCTTTTGTTATTCTGAACAAGTTAACAGCACTGGAAATACTGTAAATCGAAATGTTTGTCTTTGGCACATTCACTTACATCCAATATGTCATAAAACTTCAGATAGTAGTTGGAAGGTGAGAAAACAATTACCTGTTGAAAGCTTGATATACTCTGGATTTTATAATTAAAATTCTTTTTTTAAGCTATTGGATTTGGAGAGATTTTGCTCACATGAACAAAGGAATTCATTAGTCAATAAAAACAGAAAACAACAATACCCAAGCATTCTTTTTCAAGTTACATACAGATTTAAATCAACATAAATGGAATTTATTAATATTTTTTGTCCTGATATTATGGAGCTAGATCTTATTTTATGTGTACTTTTATTTGCATTAATGTCTCTAAAGCATTAGATACATCTCTATTTTAACACTTTTTTACTTTGAATAAACACCTTTTTCTTATTCTGTGTGTATAGCTTTGTGTGTGTATATATATATATGTATAGACATATAAATATGTGCATGTATCCATCTTGTCTTATCTGTACTATTATTAGGCATCCCACCGAGACTGCTGGTGCTGAATTATTTTCAATTTTTATTTTAGAACTATTCTGGCACTGAAAATAAGTTGCTTGAAACTTCTCTATGGAAAATGGATAATGTGTAGAGAGGGTGTCTGGTTCAATGTTTATCTCATTAATCTGGCCCCAAGGAGACCTGGATATGATTCTTTGCTCCACCACAGGTATTTTATTTGACCCTTGGCAAATTGCTATGCCTCTGTATCTCCATTCTTCAAGCTGCCAAATGATTGAGGATGTGTGTTTATCTCTCTTGGGGGGGAACAGGGTAGGTAAAGAATAGAAGCAAGGAGGAAGATTTTGAGGATAAACGTTCAAACACAGCAATAATGGAATTATGAAAGACTCTTATGCCTCTGTCCTCCAAAAAGGCCCCCAGAAAACCCCAAACAAAACAAAGGCATAAGAAAAGAAAAGAAGAAGATAATCTATGCAAAATTACTTGGGCTGCTATTTTTGCAGGCTGATGCTCCACTGTTGTCTGCCTTGTACTGTTAGTGGTGCTAATGCAACTGAAAAAAATGCCATCACTCCATTCATATGGGAATATCACATCTGTGAAAGGAATATAAAAAGCCAAATACTAATTCTTAGTCTGTTTTAGATACCATAACTTCATGACTTTTGGGTGAACCTTGTTAAAACTTTGGTTTTATCCTCCCCATGCTTTCCTGAAATTTGAATTGAGTGGGATGTCCTGTACTCATATGAATCACTCATAATTTCTGTGTTAAACTGGTCTGTCTGGATAAATAGAACAAACCTCCTCCTGGAAATCACAGGGGTTCAATAGCCTTGTTAAGCAGCCATAAAGACAAAAAATGCACGCTGCATTATAGGCTACTGACAGGAGGTTTATCATCATATTAAATTTATTTTCTATACTTTTTATATAGACACTTTTGAGAAGCAATCTTCATCTGTCAAAACCTACTAAAAGGCAGGGGATGGTGTTTTAAATAAGTCTTCCTGTGACAATAAAGGTAGTTACTTCAAGCTCGTATTATGCTATATTGAAGCAGTATGTCACTTGATAATATAGGTATGACCCATTACATGTTTATTTATGTATGTCAGGTAATGATTTCCTCTGTGTCAAACAAAACTTTATCAGTATTAGGAACTCATGATAAGAATGTCTCCAAAATATCTTGGAGGATGTAACCAGTCACCTACCCTGACAGAGTAATGTTTTACTTGAACCAATATTTTTAAAACACTATGCCCAAAGAAAAGTCCCTGAATCTGTATTTAAGCACTTAAATAAATCAGACCTTGTTTACAGAGACACTGATAACCTATTCTATGCATTGGAGCTGTGCTGTTCACATATGTATTAAAGCAATGGACAAAGCCAAGGCAGAGAAGAAATCTGTGATTACAAAGATCTTTGAAATTTTTCTTTTTGATGTTTTCTGTGTCTTGTTTTTTTTTCCTGGATGTTTTCTATGTGTAATAGATATTTTCTTTTAATCTTTTAATCCTGATCATTCTCATCAAAATAATTTATTCTCATCAAAACTTATGAAGAAGGAAATCTGTTTCTATTCTATTACCTAAAATTGCTTTTTAAAAATAAACTGCTTTTATATAATACTTCTATTTTATATGAAAATCTTACATTAGAAATTCAGTGTCAGAAATGTTATTTACAGCAAGAAGGAAAAAAGAATGTCATAACTTAAGTAGATCTCAAAGTAGAAATCAATGCTTAAGAAGGAAATAATTTAACTTACCTGTGTCACCCTTGCCTTTCTCACTGGAAGAACTGGCTTTAACTTGATGAAGTCATAAAATTTCTAGGTTAATAGCAAGAAAACGGGCAAGTTCTTATAACAAAAGGTAAAAATGATTAAGTCAGTAGGCTCTTGGATATTAAAGAGATTAATAGGCCTTTTAATGTCTGTATGAATTAATTTGCATGAATGATACCTGGAACCTGGAGAAGAATGAAAAGCTCTTAATGCCAGCATAAATGATCTGTATTCTCTTAAATGATCATACATTGAAAAACAAAAGGGAAAATTCTCTGATGCAAATGTCACCTTTACTGAAATTCCCAAGTTCATAGAAAGTCTAATTAAGGTGCTGGCCAAGACAGCACTGCTAATGATTTTCTAAAAGGTCTCATCATTCTTTGAGTGATCACAGGATGATTAAGCAAGGTTGTTTTAAAACAAATAGTCATTCTTCAGATTTTGTACTTGATCCTGGTGCCACTGTGATTGCTAATTATAAAGACTGTATTGCGTCTTATTTGCAATCTTGAAAACGTCTAAGAGTTTCAACATCATAGCATTTAGCTTTTCCCAGACTATCTAGATATCTAATTCAGCTTGTGCTCAAAGCTCACCCCATGTTTTTGTCACGGTAAGGCACCTACTTCATCAATTCACTCACAGAGAGTATTGACCCCTTTGGAGTTTCAAGGAGCTCTTTGTACTTTCAGTCATCTGGTAAGATGTTATGCTAATATTATGATCCACAGGAGGTCTTATTCATTGTCATCTTCACTTGTCATAAGGAGAGAGATGGCTTGAAGACAGTCACCTGAATACAGGGTGTCTCTCCCTGCTTCCCCTTCCTTTTGAGAAGAGGTTCATATGTGACCTGAGGTAGTACAGAATAATCTCTGGGTGCTGGCCATGCTCCATCTCAGCTGATGCAAAAATTAACCCCGTCCTGGACAGAACCAAGACAGGTGTGAAAGATTCAGGGAGAGTTAAATGAAAATCTCCACCTTCAGTGGAGAAGATGTTACTTGTCTTAAGAGAAAAGGGGTTGGAGAGAACCAGTTCATCATTTAGAACAAGTAGTCAGGTCACCTAATGATAGATGCTTAGAAGATAGGCTCCTACTCTGGTTTTTCAGACTGCAGTCTATGGAGGAAGAAAACAAGTTCCAGAGGCAGATTTGTCTCAACTCGAATATAATGTTCACAGCAGCTGATTCTTCTAAATGGCACCTAGTCCCAGAATTCCCTCAGAATCTTCAGCTTGACACAGATTCCACAGTGACCTATTTTATTTGTTTTATCAGTCCCAGAGGTTTCAGTGAGATAAAAATACTAAAAGATCTGAAAGGAACCTCACAATTGTCAACAGAGAGGTCAAATTATACGTGCCCAGGTATAATATTATAAAAGACAAATTAAAAAAAATTTAATGGAGAAAAATTGCTACTGAGGGAATATGGCAGAGAATAATTTGAAATGGGACTGACTCAAAAGTAAGTAAAGATGTCAGAAGTTAACTCATTAACAGTATTACTATTCAGACAGCTATGAGGTCAATTTACACAATTTTTTTCCCCTGAATTTTATAGCAGGATCAGATTTCCAGCTCACACTTCTACTAAGACATAAAATCTGTCCATAAATCTTGAGAACTACAGGCTAAAATTGCAATAGGCACTGGAAACTTTTACAACCACAAATATACTTTGAAAGAAAAGGTTTAGTTATAGTGAATATTCTGTTCCTAAGTAAGGGTCTGGCACAGGCTTTTATCATGAAAACACTTTAGTTTTTCATATTTCAGTGTTTTTGAAGAAATGTTAAATGCATGGAAAAAATATTTTTGTGTTTTTCAATGCCAGGTGTGCTTTTCTACAAGTCCTCCCTTGGCAGCTTGTGTTTTGGCCCTTTTTCAGTATTCTGTAATAAAAGAATTAGAAGAAAAGAATTTTCTACAATAGGTCTTCATGAATCCCCTTTGTTTAATGTCAAGTTTTCACTGCTGTGGCTGCTGTGGCTAACTTATCTGCCTTAACTAAATCAGCTTATTTGCTTTTTTAAAAAAATTACAGTTATCAGGGAAAAAACCCCATACTTTAATTTTTTTTTATTTTGAAAACCCTGAACACATTTAAACTGGATATTTTAAATTCTGCTGAAAATGATCAGGGGAAAAAGGACCATTGCAGTTTTGAACATACTTGAAAGATACTTAGTGGGAAATGCTACTCAGTGGCTTGTGTTGCCCTTCCTATTTTCTGGACAGAATTACTAAGTGTACTTCTTAATCACTGCCTCTTTCTGATGAAAAAAGAAGCCAAGACCAGAGAATCTCAAGGAAATGAGCAAGGACAATCTTAATCTCAATCCCCAGAGTATATGGTAGTCGCATTTAAAAAGAACAACCGGACATTTAGGTTAAGTTATTGCAATACATTTTGAATTTTAAAGCATTGATTTGCGGAAGAATTATGTTTGATATTCAGTGCCATTAATATTTCTGTGTCATGAAATATTGCCTGTTTTTAGGCAGATCTCATGTGAACTTGTTTTAAACTTTGTTGCCAGAATTTACCTGCCTGTGACCTCGAAATAAAGTTTTGCAAGCTAAACTTTGTCATTGAAATGCTTGTGAAAATCATCACAACTCGAGCATGTCTTTTCCCAATGTTTTTTTTTCCCTCTTATTTTATGAATGCTCATAAAACACTCAGTTATCTTTTTTTCCAGTAGACAAATTACAGTATTAACTTTTTTGGTTTCATAAAATGCATAAATTTATGAATCTTAAAATTAAACCAGTGAGTTTAAGAAGATTAAAAATGGTCTTTAATTATAAAGAGGATTGTTGTAGATGAATAATTATACTTCTCTGCATTACCTCCATACTTCGTGTTAAATTCAAGCATCTCTGACTAGACATAGGCATATGTCTGAAAATTCCCTAATTTACTTAGCGGCCTTCCCCTAGGATACTTTTCTAGGTCAAAAGACTGAGAAAATCAGCTTTTTACCATTCTCTGCCCATCTTTTATTTTATTAGACTGCATTCTGGCAGCAGATGCATTAACAGAATTCAAATACAGTTGATACATAGATTGAACTAACAGACTCATAAAAGGCACTTTTACAGTACACTGATATCTGACCCAGTGTTATATAAAGGTCAGGCAAACTGGATAGCTTTTATGGAGCTCATTATTTAATCTTAATATTAAAGAGAACTGAGCATAGAAGACTCTAATGAAGATTTGTAATTAAATGGGAACATCATTCTTAACCTGATTATAATTGCAGGGTTTTATAGCCCTTTTCCAGAAATCAGTCTCTTGATGTAATGCAAGGAGTTTTATAAAAAGCGTGTCTTAGACTGTTTGCAAATTAGTTATTAAATGCATTATATGACTTTTTAATCTATAGTTG
This sequence comes from Coloeus monedula, assembly GCF_965178545.1. Classification (NCBI taxonomy): domain Eukaryota; kingdom Metazoa; phylum Chordata; class Aves; order Passeriformes; family Corvidae; genus Coloeus; species Coloeus monedula. The sequence goes on from NC_138782.1 coordinate 70,908,336, forward strand.
TTTTTATAAAATGCAACCTCACTGAAAAAATGTTAAGTACTTCCCAAACTGTGGTTTAAAGCAGTCAGAAAAGGAATGAAATAAGTCAAAATAGTAATTGAATTATAATGTCTTGTACTCAGATTTTATCTTCCAGTCAAATGTGATTTTAACTAAAAAATACAAAGTATGCAACCATCCTCACTGTGCTTATGTATCTGAAGTCTCCCTTAATACACCTCCACAGTATTTCAAGTCAACTTTATGTGAAGGGAGTTCAACTGTCATATTAGCTCAAGTATAAGTCACTCTCTACAGTACAATGGCCCTGAATCTGATTAATCTGAATGCTCTTTTTAGCAAACTAGATCATAATAGCTCCCTTGGTGCCATTAATATCTAACCCTTCTAAGATCATGATATCTCAAAGATATTTCGTTCATGGATTATACATCCATTAGGCTGAAACATTTCTACTAATATATTGTGGTCATGCATTTATCATGACTTCACCAAGCAGAATATGGCACAGAGTTCACACTGAATCAGAGTGATTACAAAAGAAAAAAGTTTCCTTACGAATCAGTTGAAATTAGCTAATAATATAATGAAAGCTGTAATAGTTTCAGATTTTTATTTTAATCAAGAGTGGCAGCTTGGAGTATGTTTTGGATGTTTCTGGTATGATGCAGTTATGTAAGCATTTCCCTTTTTCAATCCTTTGTGTGCCTGCTTGATTTTTCTTTCCTGTTTTGTTGGTTCTGGATGGATGTCAGGTAAAGTTACAATTCTTCAAAGGAATCTGTCACCTTTTCTTATTTTCTGCTTCACTTCAACCATGTATTATTTTCCTAAAAGTTCTACAAATATGCAACTCCAAATCCATGCAGATAATGTAAATTCCAAGAAAAATCTGTAGTGACTGTAAGTCTAAAAAGCACCAATTTTGTACATCTCAGTAGTGCTGTAAATGGGATTGCATTGTGAATGTACCATGATATTTAAAATTACTAGTGTGTTCCCTGGATAATGAAAATGGAATTTTGAGATGTGTAGCAATTTTCTCCATTAAGAACTTGGACATTTTAATTTAAAAGTGTTAGCTTTTGTGAATGAAGATCCTTCCCACAGAATCATAGAATCATTCAGGCTGAAAAGGACTTCTTGACATCTAGTTCAATCTGCTCAGGTTGGGCAAACTAGACAACATTGTCTATGGCCATTTCTAGTTGGGTTTTGAATATCTCCATGAAGAGAGAATCCACAATGTCTCTGAGAAACCAATTCCAGTGTTTGACCACCCTCACATTAAAAAAGTATTCTCTTGTGTGCAGATGGAGTCTGTGCCCATTTCCTCTTGTGCTGCCAACAGACACTACAGAGAATAGTCTGGTTACTCTTCTTCCTTCCCTCCCAGCAACAGATTGATAAATCCCCTCTGAATCTCCACATCTGCAGGTTGATCAGTCCCAGGTCTCTCAGCCTCTCCTATAAGTGATATTCCAGCCCCTTAATCATCTTTGTGGCTCTTTGCTGGACTCACTTTAGTATATCCATGTCTTTCTTGTATGGGGAAGTCCAGAACTGGACCCAGAACTTCAGATGTAATACCACCAGTACTCCTAGAAATAAAGGAACACCTTCCCTTGACCTGTAATGCAGCCCAGGATGATTTGGACCTTCTTTGACATGAGGCTGCATTTTTGGCATATGTTCGACTTGGTATCCACCAGGATACCAAGGTCCTTTTCTATGGAGTTGCTTTCCATCTGGAGAGCCCTAAATATGTACTGGAATGTGGGATTGTTGCTTCTCAGGTGAGCACTTTGCATTTTCCTTTAATGAACTTCATGAGGTTCCTAACTGCCCAGTTTTCCAGCCTGCGGCATATGAGTCACGTCTCCCAGTTTCGTAACACATGAAAGATTGCTGTCATTGTGGCATGCCCCTTAACCTAAATCACAGAATCATTAAGGTTGGAAAAGACCTCCAAGGTCATTGAGTCCAATTTAGTTCATTAATGAAGAGTTTAAATAGAGCTAGACACAGACCTGTGTACACAGAGACTGGACCTTTTGCCCCTGATCACCACCTTCTGGGCCCAGCCATTCAGTTTCCAGTTGACCCTACTGTCTACCACCAAGACATTAGTCTAGTCTAGCCTACTCTACCATCTAGATTGCATTAGTTTCATTAGTTTGTCTGTGAGGATGTTATGGGAAATAGTGTTGGAAGCCTTACTAAAACAGAGGCAAGCACCACTGCTCTCTCCTAACCCACCAAGCTCTTCCTGTCATTGTAGAAGGTCGTCAAGTAGGCTAAGCAAGTTTTCCCATTTATACGTCTGTGTCAACTGATCATGATCAGTTCCTGATCACTTCCTTATCCTTCATGTATTGTAGTTTCCAGAGTTATTTGCTCCGTCATGTTCCCATGGACTGAGATGAAGCTGTTTCCCCACAGTTTCCCATATTTTTTTCTTGCTTTTGCTGAAGATATGAGTGACATTTGATCCAGTCTTTCCAGACAAGAACAAGCAGCAGTGCCAAGCAGGGAAACCTCAATAAACCAGCCAGAGACACAAGCCCATGCCCTGGCCCTCCAGGGCATCCCAGGGGGCCATTAACCCCATGAATCTGGGATGACACCCACAATTGTGAGCCACTAGGAGAGGCTGTCCTGAGATTACTGACAGAGTGGGGCAAGGGGTGTGTGGGAGGGGTGTCACTGTTGGTCATATGGGCTCATTAGGGGGCAAAGAGTGTTTGGGGATTGTATAAAAATGATGGTATTTTTAGGCAGATTCCAAAGGCCAGGGAAGGGACAGATCAGAGTTGACTGAGAAGGAAAAATTAGGGAAAATGAAGGGAACGGGTTGTTTGGTGTAAACAGCCAACAGAGCTATACACTTCTGCATGTTCACAGCCATGCCCTGTGCCTGGCACCTGCAGTTTGTCCTGGCTTCTCATTCAGCTCCATTTCTACCAGTTTGCCTGGATGAGTGACTCTGCACGTGTGCATGTGTATGTTTGTGTAAGGGGCTGTGAATGCAGCCACTGGAAAGGGATCAGGTCACAAGGAATTGTGAATGCTGGGTAGATTCAGGTTCAGGGAACTGTGGGGTGCCAGAGACAATGTGTGACTGCTGACAGGCATCACACAGGGCTGCCCTGTGAGTTGAGTAAGAGGTTTGGGAGCCAGATACTGGAGCAGCCATATGTCTGGGCCAGATACTGTAGAAAGCAGAGGGTCTCTGTGACAGCTACTGGAGTGTCCAGAAGGCCCAAGCTGGATACTGGAGAGATCATGGGATCTGATTGTCAGCTACTGTTAAGGTCATGAGTCTGGGCTAGCTTCTGGAGATACTTGTTTGCATGTGTGTGTCAGTGGATAAGACAATGCAGATACTTCCCACTACTGGCTTTTTGCTGGTTTTGACTAGAGAGGGGAATGGGATGAAGCCATTGGTGATGTTTGTGTTTGTGGTAGCACTGAATATTTCCTGTTTTGTGGGAGGCTGGCCACTCCTGTGTATATTCCTGTATGTGTGTGTCTGTGCCTCTTGGGAATACATGTTCATCCTCAATACTCTCTTGGCCCGGGGATATGGAGCTGTAACAAACTCATCTCTGTCAGGCTACTGGGTCTGGCAATCCCTAACAAAAAGGAAGAGAATAGTTGTTGTCTCCATTCTAAGTTAACTGAAAAAGTCTGGAAAATACTGAACTTTTTAAAGTTTTTGTGAGTTTTAGACTTAGCAATTCTAACACCCTGATAACGGATATGTGCTGCTTATTGACATAACATTGGGCTCCCCAATGAAACTATAGGACACCTTGATAAGAGTTTAGAAGGATGCTTAAAACATAATCCTATCATGACTTTGAAAGGTTACATAGAAAGATAACAAACACTCCGCAAGAACAGCCAAGATTTACAGTTCCAGATATCCACAGTAACTTTGAAGCCTTTGTGACAATGACACGAGAACTAAAGGCAATCTGCAAGGATCCTGATCTCACTCAAATGTTTTTTAACTTGAGAAGCAAGAAATTATATAAAAAACCCATACTCAAACCAACCAACCAACCAGAAAAAAAAACCCCACAAAACACAGCAAAACAGGACAAGATAACATAAAATGTATATGTAACATTTTTAAGACTTAATAGCATAACTTGGAATCTCAACAGCAGTTAAAATGGTTTTGACTTACAGTGCTATCAAAGTAGAATATGGTTTGCACTTCCTCTGTCATTTGTGGCAACAGCTTGAAGCACGTGCTCAGTTTCAGAAAAAGCAAACACAGCAGTTGTGCAAAAGGAGAGAGAAAAGAAAGACGATGGCCAAGCTAGATTTTTTAAAGTGCTTACAAAATCAGTGTTGAAGTACAATGTGACAGATGAATATAACTACACTTAAAAAAAAAATCAGTATCTGCATCATTCTTCTGTTAAGTGCCATAAAATATTAACGGAATCATCTGTAATGAGTGATAAATGAGGACTGCTGTTTTAAATTGAAGCACTGAGTAAAAATTAAGCCTTTGTCAAACCCCCTTAACATTAAAATGATGTTCCTTTAACCTTGAAAATTGGCAGCTATGAGGAATCCTAAAAGTCTGTAGTGTCATCTACAGATTTCATTAAAACCGTCTCAGAGCGTTGCCCAATGCAACAGTAATGGCTGTGATAGAGCTGAGCTTTGTCTTCAGAGTTTCTGACAAGTCTGATCCTGAAATACTAGCCTTTATTAATGAAGTGGTACTACACAAGAAGAGCGAGTGCCACCACTTATAAACAGTTGAAATTTATCCTTGTTGAAAAGCTGGAACGAAACAGGGTCTGCAAGCTTCTTTGGATATCCATGCTAATCTTCTTAGGCTCTGTCGCATAACAGCCAATTTTTAAATCTAGTATAATTATTCAAAAATGTAAATTAAAAAATTGTGATAGTTTTATTTTAATTATAACAATAATTATGTTCTTAACTAGTCATCCTTTTGTCTTCTTTGTTGTGGAACTGAAAATTCTTTCCCTGTCCAGACCCCACTGTGAGAGCTTCTTGCCAGGTTTCAGTAGTATATGCTTAGCCTTTTTATGTGGCTTCAAACATCCAGGTTTCTAATTGCAGGCAGAGCAATCAGAGTGCAGCAGGGAGCAGGAAGAGGAGACAGGAAAATTGGTGAGCACGCCTAAGGGATCATGCTCTGAGTCTTTTGGTGCAGTGGTCATTACTGGTCTCAAGGGTCAAACACCAAAACTATCCAAGAAGGCTTTATCATGATCAGAGCTCTGCCTAACCTAAGAAAAAGAGGAGACCTAGGGGAGGTGGTTCTGCTGAGCTCTGTTGGGCTGTTCTCTGTTTGAGAACTCACAAGTTACCCTGGGGATGAGTTGCTGAGGATCCTGTAAGGGTACATAGAAGGTGAGCTCATTTAATTCCCTAAGGTTATCTGGTGAAGGAAAACCAATTAATTGTAAAGGGCATAATAAGTAAGGAGGTGAATGATAAACAAAAAATGTACAGTGACACAAACCTGGTAGGCAAGGGTTAACGGAGGCAATGCTAGGGACCTGTTGGGCTGAGAAGAGGGGCCTGCATCAGGGTGACTGATCTTCAGGCCATAAAGTCTGTCTACTTCATATGTTTGCATGTGAAGTTCTAGGTGTACTTCTCAACTGCTGTTAAAAAAAAAAAAATTAAAAAACCAAGTAGCTTTAAATGGATTTATTTTAAAATGCATGCAAAAAATTTTTAAAAAATGCATACCAATTCTATATTATAACAATTATATAGTTTCACTGTTTAACTTTGGGCAGTTTCTAGCTTCAAGGCATTTGAGCCAATCTATCACAGAAATATCCTTTATAGTTTGAATGGAGTCCCTCCAAAAATGTAAGAGCTCAAAAAGGACCAGGCATGCACAGACCTGGTCTCAGTGCCAGGCAGTGAAAATGGCAATCCTCTCCTTTTCAAATCCTTGTATGACTACATCTTTGGGGCTTTTATATTAATCTTTCAGCCTTAAGAAATTCCACTTTTACTTCAGAGCAGCAAGAATCCTTAGTCTTTACTGCTTTATTTACTCACAAAAATATTTCTGCACTAAAATCGTTTATTGTGTTGTTTGTCATTCTCTGGAGAGAGAAAGTGAGCAAGATTTAGAAATAAATCTCTGTTGTAATATTCATGATGTTGACCATTTCTTTTAGTCAGACCAGTGGGGACACTACAGTGACTTATGGTTTTAGCAATTTAGATATAGCATTTATTAAAAGCCGTATTTAAAGTTCCCGGTGGGACAGTCACTCCTACTGTCTGATTTTATGATTAGTATTTGCATTTATAAGGATTTTACCACATGAAAGGAGTTTCACATGATTGAACAGGTGATTATTTTAGGAGCTTAAATTCACTTTTCAGCTGAAAAAGGACCACCAACCAACTTGTACCTCTGTATTCTCAATTTTTCTTTCCTGTGTTTTTGCCAAATGTAAATGAGCAGTACTGATCTAGAAAATAACATGGTATTTTAAAATAAAAGTACTGCAAGAGTTTTGATTTTGGACTGGATAGTTCATGAAAGATACAAAGTGCTTGTTAGTATTTGCTCTTTCCTTACAACGCAGCATTGTTCATGTTCAAATTCTCCATTTTGTCCTCTGTTCTCCTTTATTTGTAAAGCTTGAGATAAGGTTACTTTCCCATTCACACAAACTATTACATTTTAGATCTAATTTTATTTCACAAATAAAACTCCTACTGAGCTCTGCACAAGGAGAAACAACTGCCTGTCCCATAAAGGTGGAACTACACTGCAATTTCTTTCTATTGCCACTATTTCATTTCTTCTGTTTTTCTTATCAAATGCTGACATGTAAATTTTAAAGCACTATGGAAACTATGCAGTGAGCTTTGTTCAGGTAGTTATTCTGTTTTTAACAGTTAATGTTAACTGTGTTATTAGACTGCAGCAGAGAAAATCTGTGACTAAATTAGTAAGCTGGGTGGTGCAATACAAAAGGATCTGAACGCAAAATCATTGTTGTTGAGAACCTGACATTCACATTTCTTGGGAGCTTTATTGCCGATTTTTCCCTAATCCAAGATTCTGCAGTGAGTATCCATTATTAACTCTACTCCTGAGAGTCAACTTCCTGTTTTTTTTCATCAGAAAAGTAAGTGAATTTGCAAGACGATTGAAAAAAATGCCTCAAAAGCTTAATTCCTGATCTGCTAGCTTGTTGTAAATTAATTTTTTTTCGATTTATTAGATAAACCTATACTACTATGGTGTCTGAAATATATTTTTTACAAAATACCCTAAAATTTGTGAGAACAGATGTTTTTGCTGTCATTGTTTCAGTAGGTTTTCAACGATCATCTAAGAAATAGCACCTTCGCCTCTCTGCCATCCACTCTTCCTGTTCCAAGGACAATTTTAAAAAAGGTAAATAAGGAATTAGAGAACATAAGAAACTGACTTGTAAGGATGGCTTCTCTTTATATTAAGATGGCCTAATAAATCTGATTTATACCATGTCCTAGGTAGACTGATGAAGACCTGCTAATCCAGAGGATACCTGCAAAGCTGGGCTCTGTCACCTGCTGCATTTATCCACAATAAGAGGATGTAATTGGAAACCCCTCACAGAATCAATGAGGAAAGGAAGAGCAATTAGGTAGAGTCATTTAGAAAAAAACAAATGAGTCTGTTCTTGACCTTCATGTAGCAAGAAAGGAACTGTGTCACAGCTGCAATTTAGCACAGCAGTGTCTTGCAGAAACTAACACAGATTACAGCAGAACATAATTCCACATGAGAAGATGTGTAACTGGTAAAATTATTCAGTATTAGAAAGCAATTGCCACATGAGCTGAAGCAAGGGAGAGAGAGCCAGGTTAATGAAGAATTTCAGAAAGCAAATGCTTGTGAGATAGTGCTCTCTTAAAAGAGAAGATGTTCCAGGGTGTGCTGTTAAAGAAGATGTAGTGGGATTTCTGTACTTTCTAAGAGGAGAGACTCATTTTCGCTCTGTGAGTTGACTTTATATCTCTGCTTCTCTTGGTTCAAAAAGAAGTTACTTGTAGGGCTTCCTCATTCCCCCTGGGGGAAAAAGGAATGAAGAAAAAGTTTAAATGATTTTTCCCCACTTTTTGTTCTGGGCATTAAGCAACTGTGTTTCAACTTCTATTCCTCCAACTAGTGGAAAGAAATGAGAGAAAAGTGGAGAAAAGGAATGAAGCAGGGTGCCAGGCAAAATGATTGACTGTGTTTTCCTTCAAAGAAGTTACCAGATCCCAGCTAGAGGATGTCAGTCAAATACTTGCCAAGCAGTATTTAGCTCATATAATCCTACACTTTTTTTCTTGTTCCACAAGATTTGTAGCTTTTAGTCACCTCTCTATAAGCTACATAGACAAAATGTGTATTTAGGATGGTAAGTTGGATGAACAACCATTCTACGAAGGTTATCAAAATGGCTATTATCAGAGGAATCCCCTGAGTTATCACAGTGATGTGAAATTGTTTTCTCTTTCTGTCTACAATGTTTGGAAAATAAACATTTTTCATGTTGCTTTTCCATGTTTGGAAAATAAATTTTTTTCAGCTATTTGGGACCAGCTCTTTTAGGTTTCTTGCAGACAGTTGCTTCCCCTTTCCCCTTGCTGTCAGACAGTCTGGGCCATTGATGTGGAAAGGAGCTCGATTTAAACAGTTTTGTCCTCTTGCCAGGGAAGAGGGGGAATTGTTCACCCTCGGGCCACTCCCCTGATACAGCAGCAGAGGCTGTGGACACTCCAAGCAGACTTGTAGATGGGCTGAGCAAGAAATTGCAAGATGCTTAGAGCATGCTGTTGCTTTTCCAGAGCTTTGTGCTGCAGCGAGGCATATGAATGAGGTGACAAACCTCTGAAGGCAAAGCCAAAGTTTGGCAGCCCCAGCAGACTCCGGGAGTGTAGCAGTGGCTGCTGGGAGAGCTGTTCCTGAAGGCATCCAGAGCCCAAGTGCTTCAAGGCAGTGAAACCTTTGTGCAGGAGAGGCCAGATACTAAATTTTTTTAACTGTGCAACAAAACATCACCTAGGGCATCTCTCAGCTCACTCACCTCTTATCACAGACTAATCACAGCCTTTTTTTGCTCGAGTAGCATCTGCAGTAACGTCCAGCTTGGTTTAGAATTGCATATACTTCAGGGTTGGTAAATTTGGAAAATATCTTGGCCAAGTTTGATCGCCCAGCTTCTGCAGCTGACTGTGTTTCAGAAAACAGTGCTTCTTTAAAGCACTTTGAAAAAGCTGTTGTCTGAGAATGGCTGGTAATAAAAGTGCAGTGGATATAAGAAGGCACCGTAAATCATAGGTGTGCAAGTAATAAATTACTTTACTGTGCAATCAGCTCCCTAAGAGCTTAATATTCCCAGTTTACACCGTGAGAATAAAATCTCTAAAATATTAAATCCTAGAAATATGAGTTTCCTACAATATATTTGAGACAAATCTAACAGCAGGTGACGTGGGTTAACATGTGTATTTCTGAGGATGGAAGATCAAACCAAACTGCAAGAAAAAAAATGAAAAGCACTAAACCAAAGCCAATACAGAGGTTTTGATTGATAGGAAAATAGCCAAGTGGTGACAGTGAATGAAAGAGATGATGGGAGAGAGAAAAGACTCTAAGAAACATAAATATGAAAGCTACATAATTATTTGTCATCAAACCTGTCATTGCTTTAGTTTTGGTCTGTTTATACTACATTCCTTGTGTTACAAACACTACTTTGATGACTTCATCAGGCTCTCATTGGAATGTGTCCCAGACATCATCAGCACTTCTTGGGTGAAGTCACACCTTGTAGGGTCCAAAACCCAACCATGGGTCCCACAGGTGACAAGGTGCATTACTTCTACCAGAAACAATTCTGTAAGAAATTAATATTCTGAAATGTTATATTGTATTTCCACAGTATAATTCCTCAGTATGAAAGTAGAGTCCTGTATTGCCCAATTCAATAAAGAAAGGGAAAGATGCAAGGCACAAAATGCAAAATTACTAAGAATTTTTTAAGTTCACTGAATGATTATTCTGGATTATCACAGAACTGCATATATAAATTACTCAGTTAATCTACCAGCTATCATATCTATTGTATATTACCCACCTGTTATCTCTTTGTACTGGTTTTCCATTTGGCCATTATTCCTATTTCTGATATTTTACCTTTACAATTTTCAAACTTGTTTGACCTTTTACACATTGCTTAAAGAATTGTGAAATCACATCACATTATCCCTGAAATAATTGAATTTCATGTTCCCTTATTGAATGGTTTACATTTAACACACCCAGAAATGCTTTTATCACCTGAAAAAGTAAGAAAAATGAAACTGAAGAATTCAAACTACACCTCCTGTACAGGCTATTTCTATTTAAAATGATATCTTATGTTAGTGTGGCTACTATAGCAATGGCTTTTCTTCTTTTTTAGTGAGAAGACTGTACAAGCAATTTGCTCAGCAGCAAGAGGGTTTGGGAGATGGGTGTGATAGATTAAATAGACATCATGTTTTACATAGTGTTTGTAGTTATTTTAAAGCCATCATGCTGAATGCCATGAGAAGAGCCTGCCTATTTCACTTTCCATTACCCTTGTAAGATGAAGAAGTTTAACCAGGTGACATTAATAATTTTAAGATGTACATTAAAGTCCAAATGCCTCTGTCATGCTCAGGGCCATATATTCAAGAAAAGAAGGCCTGAGAAGTATAAAAATAGGAAGATACCTAATTCCCCTTGTTTTTCCCCTCTGGTCTCTTTACTTGGAAAGTATGTTTTTGGTAGAGGAAAGGCAGATTCAGCCTGTTCAGGCTGCCTGATGCTTTATGGTGAAAACGTATATATTTACTTAACTTTAACTCTGCTAAACTTAGATTTAAATCCAGGCTGAAATCTTCCATGATTAGTGTCAGTTTAGAACAGAGCATTTTAGAAGCAGTTCCGCAAAAAGTCAGGTTGTGTTTTAAAAGTATATAATTAGAAAAGATAAGTTGCTTTGCTTGTTGAAGTATTCTTACTTATTTCATTGAAAATCTTTAGTGACCCCAATGTATTTGGATGCGACAGAGGAAATTGAATGCCTTGCACTCTTGGATGGGGTTTCTGCTGAGCAGGAGAAAATGTGCCTGCAGATGACTAAGCTGCTCAGACCAAACTTCTCAACATGTGTAAGTCAAGATCTTTAGGGACACGATTTGCATGAAGCCCACATCACATTTTCACCATATCTACCCAAGGGACAAGCTCCGTATGCACATATGTGACTGCCATCTTCCTCACAGAGGTACCTCGGTGCCTTTCTGTGACTGAAACAGGTCTTTGCTGTGGCTGCTACCACTGGGCTAAAGGAATGAGGATTAGGTGATGGTCTCACTCTTGGCATCCTTACCCTTCAAGCAGACTCAATGAGATAAAAATCAGACAGAGGCTATGTCTTCAGATTGTATAGTTAAGAACTTTGTGTCATAAAGCTGGAATTTTGAAAAAGGAGTGTTATTTCTTCAATTTATTACTTTTCCAGAGTTACTTATAATCCTTTTTCCCATATATTAATTTCAATGCAATATGTCTTTGCACAATGACCGTGATAAGAACTAGTCCTACTCGGACAGGACCTCTCTGGTATCAGGAAGGAAGTCTATATCTAATAGCTTATTAGAGGATTTGGGCTCAGATTTAGAAATGCAATAATGTTGCTGTGACAGATTTGAGAAATGTTTAATACAGGGCAGAGTACTCATCATGAGATCAAAAGCTGTATAAGCTATATATGAGAGTTTTTTCTGTCATCGTTTACATTTCTCTCCCTATGTCTACTTTACACATATGTCTTTTATTAATTTTCAGTAATTATGTCTGTATCTATTTAGCCCAGTTACAATTCTACACTTCTATATTCTCTATGTACTTTATTTTCTTATTGTTTTTGTTTCATGGGAATGAAGTCAGAAATGAGAAAGCTAACATAAGCTGATTAATTTTTCCAATTTACTAAATCATTTTCTCTGGTGTAACCAGAAGTTAGAATACATCCTGGTATGAGCAATGGCATAGCACAGGCTTTTTTTGTTGTTTGTTTTTAATGACAATAATGTCTCTTTTTTATTTTTATTTTTAATTTCATATATTTTCTAGTTCTTGGCAATAGCTCTAGATACTCGAGCCAATAATTTTTTTGTAAGCAAGTTTCTTCAGTCTCTCCTAGGTTTGCAAAATATTCCTCTTGAATTCACTCTATTTTTAGATAATCTTTTTAAGCTCAAGACTGGAAAGGAATAAGATTACTGAAAATTTGAAGAAGTGCTACTTTCATTCTATGGAACAACCTGCAACTGTTTGAGGATGATGGAAGCTGACAGGACCAGCTCTTCTCAAAAGAAAACTCTCAAAATCATTGTGCCTACTACAGAACACAACACCCATCTTTATTTACTGCTTTTCAAAAATGAGGTTCACATAAGGCCACACATTTCAGAAGAAATACTAATATATTCATGAATACAGACATAGATGATATGGGTAAATAAACTTTGACCCTAAGCCCTGATGCAAGTTTGAGATTCAAGCAGAGACTTTAAATATTTTATTTTCATTTACTCAAAAGGACAAAATAAGACTCAAGTTATGACTGAAAACAAAAGGATATTTTTTTTATATAAGGCCCCTGCAGTTTGGTGAAGCCAGCTGCTACTTACAGTATAGGGCTTCTAAAAATTTTTATTGCAGTAGCAACAGCTCCATGCATAAAGGTGGTTTACACTTGAATAAAGAATAATTGCAGATAATGGGTCTGTCAGCATGAATGGATTAGGGGTCTCAGCAGTGGTTCCATCACCACAGTGAAAATACTAATTTAAAATCTCGTTTCCTTTCCTTTGACCTTATGCCTCATTACTTTAATGGCATTAAGAGTTAATTTCTTGCAGAGTAGTTTATTTATTTATTTATTTATCTATTTATTGTATCACTTTGCTTGGTACAAAACATTGAATTTTTTATAAAGGAGCTTTATGTCTCATATGGCATTTGGCATTTTATGGTTTAGTTTTAGGAAAGCTGTCTTCTTTTTGCCAGTTTGAGGGCTGGCCATGAGCAGATGGTGGAAGATTTGGGTAGTCACTTGAAATGAAAGAGTATGAAGACTGACATCAAGACAGCCTCTTCACAGGAAGGCAAAGAGAAGAGATTCCTACTCTCACCTTTTTGTAGTTTGCCTCTTTTATAGGAAGACATCATGAATTGGGCTTTTCTAATGACTATTCCACTATCTATTCAATTTGTTATTTATAAATTCAACATGCATATTATCTCATTGCAATCATGTAGAATTCTAGTTTTGCACTCACAGTCTCCTATTTAAAAATATGAACTACTGATCATGCTTTTTAGTTTCATGTATTGTTGCCATTTGAAGATGTTTGCATAGAAATGAAGAAATTAAAGTAAACTCACAGAGACAGGATATTCCACAGCACACCCTGTGAGTCCAATTAATGAGTCTTTATAGAGGAGAGGAGAGTTCAAGGCAAGTTTTTTACCCTCTCCTGAGAAAAAGATGTAGCGTTTCCTGGTTTGCCTCAGCTGCTGCTGTCTATTTTACCTTTCCAGCAGATTTGAGTGACTCAGTGCTGCTGGTGAGGGAATCTCTGCCACCAGGTAAAGAAACTGTGGGAGGAGGTCAGAACACTGTGCAACATCAGAGATAAAAAGAAAGAGCAGATGGATCTCCCCTGAGAACCTGCGGTGTCAAGAGTCTGAACCCCCAAACCACAGTGAAGGAGGAGAAGATAGTCTGTGCTTAGCAGGTTGGAAAATGGAGACTCCCACGATGGGAGGCTGGGAGCTGGTGGCCCCCGGAGGATGGCTTCTGCTCCACCTGCAGATTTGCAGCTGCACAATAGGACCAGACAGGGAGCTGGGAGCTGTATCCAGGGAAACATCAAAGCCAGCTGAGACTGAGCCCTGTAACAGCACCTTGATCTGGTTAAAAGGTTTAATTGGAATTAATTCAAATAGCTTGTTCATAAAACAAATTTCTGACAGTTTTCTGACATATAGGAACTTCAGAAAGAATGATCAGATTATAAAATAGCTAAATGAATATTTGATCAGAAAAGGAAGTTTGTTGTTTTTTTTAATCAGTTAACCTCCTAAAATTTATTTTCCTAATATTAGAATCTGTATTAAATTTAGAGAGGTTTTTAGCTGAGTATGAACTAAAATATACTGAATGAAATGAAATCTAAACAGAGTCAAAGAGAATAACGATGTAACTCCCTGCTTGCAATAAAAGATAGTGAGCCAAAACAAGCATAAGAATTAAAAAGTCCTTAAAAAAGACACTGAACATTTTATTGAGCATTTTAATGGCTTATCTGATTTTAAAGTTAAGAAGTAAGAAATTTCATTAAAAGAAACTTCTCTATGACTCTTAATTCTTTCCTAAGCCCAGACAGTATTTGTCTCAGTCTTTTAGAGGTCCTACCCAAACAAAAGACTGCTTCCTATTTCATTAGTCTTCTGTTACTCTCTCAGTAGGAAAGAAGAGAGACTGAAAAACAGCAAAGGATAAAGGCAGCAGCAAAGAATTGTAGGAATGAAGGAAGCCAGGCCAGAGCAGAAAAAAATTGAATCAAATTTCCAGTCAATGAAATGAAATGGAAAAGAGACGTAAGGAAAAGTGAATAACCACAGGCAAAATTGTGCTGCCCTTGGTGAAGTCAACCAAAGCTGCTTCTTAGAACATGATGAATGGTTAAGAACTGCAGGAATCAGTCAACAGATTGTTGGAACACTTGAAACAAAGCTCATGGAGGGAAGAGAAAGAAAAAATCTTAAGGAGATTGAAGGAAGCCCGAGGGGAACTTGAGGAAAGATATGTCTAGAGAGGCAATCAGTAAAAGACAAAAACAGAAAGAGACAGGCCAGATTCTCAGCAGAGGCTGAAAATTTAACCCCTCTCATGGACTGTTCCTGTCAGACCTGTATGATGAATAGTGGTAAATAAATTATAGAATCATGGCAAAGAGTAAAATATATTACATTTAACATCAGTAGCAGGGTAAAGACTATACTAAAAACTATACTAAAAACTATACAACTTATCTGGAGTATTATTTCAGGCCCCATTTTATTAGGGGAATTACATTTCTTTTCTGGTATAAAACAATAACAAGTTGACACTTTTAGTTTTTCTTCTTAATATTAATTGAAATATTGCTGTGAAAGTATCAGAAAAAAAATGAAATACTGTTCTTTTAAATTTATTTCCGATTTACAGGTATGGTTTCTGTCCTCTTTACCTGGTATTTCTGTCAGTGACATTTGCCGCATTAGATCTGTTGCTATGTGATAATTTGCTAATGCCACACACTCAGTGGTCTCTTTGTAAATGTCCTTGTATTTTTCATCAGTCACTTGTTAAGATTAGGTGGACTTGTAAATTACTGTTTAATTTTGCAAATCAGTGTGATTCTACTAAATCCAATGGCTTCACATGGATCCATTTCACACCTTTTATTCCAAAGATGATGTATGTTAGATATTACTTGGTTTGTAAGTTTTCTTGAAAGAAAACCATATAATAAAAACATTCTTTAACAGTAGCTGTGAAAGAGGAAACATTATCTTAAATGAGCAAATGTCTATTGTGAGTTTTAATGGGATTATGAAAAAATAGTCACAAACTATCCTAGGTATCCTTACAGACATGTTCAAATATGATTTTGGAATCTAAATAAATTATGGTTATGATACAAAATTTGAGGGTGTTCTGAAATCCAATCAAATAAATAATAAAACCATCATCCAATCATTTAGATGCCTTGCACTAAACATTTTTGTATATAAATATTAGTCATAACTTCTTGAATCCCAGAACCTCTGACAGTCACTGACTTATATAGACAAGAATAAATATGGATTATTGCATCTAACTTCAGGAACTTAGATATGACAATGATGCTATCACTTACCATGTCAAAGGTACAGTCCTACTCATCTCATTCCTACTAAGTATTTTTGGCTTTTGACAACAACTCTGAACTGAATTTGGGAACTTAATATACCAGAAGTAATGGAATTGATTTTTGTTTTAGAGATCAAGACTTAATTAATCAGTTGGTTAGGATAAATTAGAAATAAGTAACTCATGATCATGAAGAAATATTCCATGTTTTGTGTGTGTTACTCATGGAGAGGCTGTTGTATGATAAATGTTATTGTAGAGTGGTAGCTTGGTTGTTAGGTTGGCATTCATGTGACAGTGCTGAGGTTTCAATTATCTACTTGCATCAATCAATCTTTTAGTTTCCAACACTGTTGCCTGCAGTAATGTCACAGCTTTTCTGTCAGACAGGAGAACGTTGCGGGAAATGTTATTCATTACAGCTGCAAATCTGTCACTGCGCCTGGCACGGCTTGTTAATGACAACATTTATTTCAAAGAGTCGTGTTTCGCTTTGTTGCTGGAGAGTTGATTTTGTGATCACACAAAATATAATGAAATGCCAAGAAGATGAAGTGAATGAAGTTTGCCAAAAATGCAGCTAAAGTGGTTCAGATCTACTAAAATAAGAATGCACATACAAATACACTCTTTACATTTTATTGAAAACATTTAATCACTTACTAGGAACATGCACATGGGCAGTGGAAAAATGTTGGTTAGAATACAGTAAGTAGAGCAGCAGGCACAAACAGCAAATATGAGCTTCATTTGGCTTTTCCAATCCATAGTACTGGAAAGAAAAAGACTTTTCAATCAATCTTTTAAAACAAATAAACAAATACAGCATCCACCTCTTCTACTGCTAATATTGAGATGTCATCTTTCTCCCTCATCTCTTCTTAAAGTACTGGAACATCTTTCATGTGAAGAGAGGCTGAGACGGCTGGGACTCATTCAGCCTGGAGAAGAATAGGCTTGGGAGAGAGTAGATAAATCCCTGATGGAAGGGAATGAAGAAGAGGGAGCCAGACACTTCTTGGTAGTGCCCACTGAGAGGATTGGTCACTGGGCATAAATAAAAACAGCAACAAAAAACAAACAGGAAATGTCACCAGAACACAAAAAACCACTTCTTTATTGTGAGTGTGATCAAATGTTGGAGCAGGTTCTCCAGCGACATCATGGAGTTTCCAGTCATGTTGATACTCAAGTTTAAACTTACAGACCATATTCCTTTACAACTTTGCCTAGATGACCATGTGTGGGCAGGGAGGGTTGGACCAGAAAACCTCAAAACTCAGTTGTTCTGTGATTTATGCAAGCTATTCACACTGTATTTCAAAACACAGATTAATGTAGGGTCAATATATGCTCACTGTGAAACAGTAGACCAGCAGAGTGTGGATGTAGAGAAACGTATTAATTGAATGAAGGAGGAAGAGAGGATTATCAGCAAATTGATGATTATATCAGTTTTATATCAGTATATGTCCTAGTGCTATAGCAAGGGCATACCACCTGCTATTCCTCACAGTGCTCTCTTTATAATCTCTCTGTTGAAATAGGTAGAAGGATATTTCTCAGGAGACAGAAATTTGTCAAGTACTCTTAGAGCAAACTTCAGTCTCAGACACTCAAAATATGGCCTTGCTCCTCGCCCTTATTTATTTTTTTAGTTTATGTCTACTCAACTATTGCATATTCCCCCCAAAATACCACAAAACACATGGGGGGAAAAAAAAGCCCACAGATTTAAAAAAATTTAAAAATTCAAGTGCAAAGTTTTAGCTGCAAATGTCTTTGGAAATTTTTTCTCAACGTGTAATGTTAATAAAGTTCAATAAGAAGTAAATGATATGAGATTTTCAAAATAGGACAGTTAGTAAAATCTCAGGATATGAGTAACTGCTAGAGATTTTGTTTCTGATTCTTTGTCATAACTAGTAAAAGAAGCCATTTGACTTTAGAAATAAACTTTCTATTACATTACATTAGATTGGACTCATTCTATTTCTCTGTGCAAAGCTGTTGTGTGGAGAGGAATCAATAAAATATAAGTGGAATTTATGCTAGATCTTGCCCTATGCCTCCACAAAAAAGCGTAAGGGCATCAGAGATAACAAATTTAATACATGAGTACAAGAAATATGAAAATATTTCTACTCTCTGTATGTATAAGAGAATTCTTTATATCTTCTCTACACAGGATAAGTGAATCAAATGCAATCAAACCAGTAAAAATTCCTATTAATTTACTTCACCTCCCTGATACGTCCAAGCAATTTAGTGTGCAGCATTATTGATATGTTTGTCATCTGAGAAAGTTTTTTTGTGAGCTTTTGAGTTCTCAAAGGATTCCTGGTGAAATAAATAAATAAATAAATAAATATTTATTAAAAATGGACAAGCTGAATAATTGTTGCTTGCTAGTTTACTAGGAGATAAACATGAACTTTGTCTAGACATGCTGATTGTAATCCATCAAGCAATGATTAAAGAGTAATAATCCTCATTATTCAGGGAGAATATTAAAGACTTTCCTGAATTACAATTAGAATTCTTGAAAAAAATCATGAAGACATGTAATTTTCTACCTCTTTTCTCTGAAATAAAATTTTTTAAGAAGAGAGGTGAGAGATGTACAAGAAAATGGCCTGTTGCATTCAGCCTCAGAATTCAGCAAACACATAATTTAGAATTTAAAAAACGCTTATTCAATAAATAAATATAGCCTATATTTTAAGGAAAAGTAAGTGTAATGGTAATCAAGATATAAACCAAAACTTTTATGAATGATACAGTAAGAGCATGCCCTTACTGGACATACAGAATACTCCTACATAGAATATTGACTTTGAGCAATTTTACATTTATATTGGGGTGTAGAGTTAATTTTATAAAGTCTATTTGAGAGGCAATATTGCTTCTAATAAATACACATCAGACTATACAGTACTTGAATGAGAAACTGCATAATCAAGATTACTAAAATGTTAAACAAACCAGCTGAAAACATTGGAACTCATTTTCATCTCAAGTCTCATTTTGTTTTCCCTGCAAAGTTCAGTTTTATATGGAGCTTTTTAAAGTATTGTAAACAAATATTATGCAATCCTTTTGTTTCAGTACCAGCATTGCTTCATACTCCCTTAAAAACCTTTTCCTTGCATTTCTGAGAGGGAGATGATTGGTGACCGTAAATTAAACCCTGTAAAGTCAGTAACAACGTCCTATGCTTTAAGGTCCTCTCATGAAGATACAGAAGGAGACATTTTACACAGTGAAGTAATGTATTTAGACAATTACCAATTCCACTACTGCAAGTCATGGATTATGTGATCTCTACATCAGGAAGCATGGAGAAGGGGCACATAAGCAGTAACAGCGTTGTTAAATATAGTCTGCCCTCAAATTTAATTGACTACCTGTAGGCCAGACTGGCAGCCAGCCTTCACAGAGAAAAAGACATACTATGACCATGCCAGACACCTTGGAAAATGCATAATCTTGTCCATTTTTTCCAGCTTTATATCCTCTTTCCTTATACTCAGAAGAGCCAAAGTGCTTCAACATATTGGCTACCTTCTCTTCTCCTTTTTCCTAGTGTCCTTGTACTCCACGTCATTTCCCACAGAATAGGCAGGATTGATCCTTTCTTGGATTTTTAAAATGCTTTTCTTAACAAGTTGGTGTTTTGTGCCCTTTAGTAAATTGCCCATTTCTCTAGGAAATTTATTACAAATTGATTTCACATCTTGTGGCTGAGCTTTCCCCCTTGTTCAAAGCTGAATCACTGCTCAGATGAGTTCTCCCATTCACCACTAGAAAATGCTAAAGGCATTCTGATCACTTAGATGACTTAGAAACTGGAGTTTAAAGTGCTTTGCTAATTATTAGGGTATTTTTGTAGACATGTTCTTTCTTTAAAAAGGAAGAGATCTCTTCTTGAAGAACAGATTTGTATTTGCAGATCTATGAACCAATATGGATTTATTCCCCAGAAAATAAAAACTCATCCAGCTTATCACTTTTACTCTGACTTGCAGTGTTGCCAACCTAAGCTTCATTTCCACTCTTGCAACATGTTAAAATGCAAACCCAAAAACTTAAAGTTGTATTTCCCTCTGTGATTGCAAAGACTGTATTTAGCAAGCTGAGAAACAACTTTTCTGTTTCCAACACCAATACACATGAATAAATAATTTGTGGGCCTGTTAGCAATTTATCTCAGTTCCTAGTGAACTTTGTGATTCTTATTTCTAAGAAATATATCAAAATGACAAATCTGTTTCTAGTTATTCTATTTCTAGTGTATGCAATTTTCTTTTTTGACATATTTGCCCAAGAAAGGTCATCTTCTAAGGGGTCACTTTTTGTTTAACCTGACTTTGTGCGTAGCATAAACATGACAGTATGGTTAATTTTTCACTGTGGGGGAATGAGCTACTCCAGTCAAATGAAAGTACAGATAAAATGGAAATGAAAGAAAACAGCACACAGTTTACACATGTCGCCTCGGTCTACCTGGTCTCGTTATCTCTACAAAACATGAGTAGCTCTACAAATGTGTTCATGTATGCCTCTGCTTTAGAAACTCTGCCCTTAAAGTACTCAGGACTTCTCTGCAGATTATTGTAGGTCACTCGTATAGCATATTTCCATAGTATGTTTTTCCATGCACTTCATTTTTCCTCAATCCCATGAACCCCCTTCTTCTGCCCCATGTATAGTTTTTATGGCCTGGAAGAGTACCCAAACTATCCCTTCTTTAAGATGTTACCTACCTGCCAATACAGCCATTTTTCTACCTCAGTGATATAGTCCTGTAGAAGAAAGATGTTGCTATTCACCTGTATGCAGATCCTTTATACGTTAACTCCCTTCTGGAAGCATCCTATTCTGCTATTTGCTGCTCCACCACAGCTTCCCTTCTGAAGGTGACAGAATCCTTGCTCAGTCCAAGAGTCTGTCAAGGCTTATATGTCTGTCCCGAAGATCCTCTGAGTTTTCTTCTAAAGAGAGTGAACAAGCACAGAGACATCAGGGGGTGCACTTAATGGAGCTTTCCTCTAATCTGTGACCATATTCAGTGACTCTGACTACGCAGGCACCTTTATGTGTTGATTGGCTGGAGGGTATTTCCAGAGTTGCACACACTGCATCATGGTTTTGTTTATAGATTATGTTATGCATAATGTCCTGTAATGTTATGTAAAATGCTATAATTTTCATGAATTGTGTTATGGAGCATGCATTTAGCTTATTATTGACCACCTTTATCTTGACTAGCAAACGTGGTTGATGTGAAAATCTAATAGCTGTGATCTTGTTTTGTGTGTATTGCAGCTTTCCATTTCTGAGAGCTTGTTGTCTTCACTATGTTTTGAACCACTCTAAATACAAGAGAAAGTCTCAGGAAAAATAAAACCAACAGAGAGCCCCAAATTAGAATAACTGGAGTGGAAAAGTATAACTGCTCCTTGCAAATGGAGAGTTTATTAAGAATTCCCATTACAAAAATGAGAGCAATAAAGCCCTAGAATTGGCCACGGAAAACAAAAGAAATGCTGTGTAGGTCATTGGAGTGCAATGTACTTTTTCCAGATGGTTAAATCATAGCCCCATTTTTCTCTAGAAAAATGGGCTTGCTCTTAGAAAATGCTGCTCACTATAAGAAAGAATCTTAGGTCTAATGAAGGTTTTTCGTATGTTCAAATTTGTTATGCATAAGAAGCCCACTAAATCACACAAGCCTTACTGAAAGCACAAGACAATGAAAGATTTAATTTAATTTAATAGATTCTAATGGTGAAACATTAAGTTCCTTGAGCATGATTTCATTAATATCACCCAGATCACTGAAGTTCCTTGAATTAATCTCTGAAATACTTAATATATTTTATTTAAAAAAAATGGTCTGAATACAAAAATAATCTTTCATGAAAATATTCTTCTTTTCATGCCATGCTTCCAACATGCATAAAGTTTTTACAATTTGAGAAAAAAAAGGCTCTTGTAACCAATCTGAATTTCTCTTGTTTCAAACAGTGGGCATGAGATGTTTATATAGCAGGTATGGTAAGCAGGAAAAGAAGTAGACAATGATTTCCTTGCCCCCATCTGTATATATACATAGACAATAATAAAACTGGCTATTAAATTAGTATTTGGAAAATGAAATAATCATGACTCCTTTCCAGTTATTCTGGCTTTTCTGTGATCTTTCTCTAAAACTTCACTTTATGAACATCCATCTTTAGTTATCGACATCAAATCTGAAGGTAACCAAAAGACAAGACATGATGGCAGAAATGGAAATTGCATAATTTCTCTGGTCTGTGATTCTGGCTATGTGTTCAGGTGCTGAATTAGTCCTTTAGTTTTTACTCTGAATTTTGTCTGTTGATGAGAAACTTTGAAATTTCTCAGAAACCTTTATGTACAGTTAGTAATCTTATTCCTAATTATATGACCCTGCATTTTCTTATATTGATACATATTCCTAGTAAGAAATTTATTAAGAAATCTCTGTTGTTCAATACCAGTGGCCTGGCTTTATTTTTTACAACCATAAATGTTATTGTTTGCCAACCTGACCACAAAAAAAGTGTATAGTTTCTCTCAGCTAATTAAAAAAAAAAGGTTATAATTAAGAATCAATCTTTCCATAAAAGTTATAAACTTTCTATCCTTTACATTTATTTTTAGAGATCTGCTGGCCTGATTTTATTTCATTTACTATTTAATCTATTCTCCATTATTTTATATTATATTAATTTTGGATACCAAGTAAAATTGCACAGTTGCTGTGGCATATTAAATTAAAACTAGTGCTTTTATCAGCCTCTTTAGAAATCTAAAAAAACCCCCCCATATTATGTTATTTTGACAAGACCTGATTGATATCAATTAAATTATTATCCTACTTTAGTTTTTAAATTAATTGAACTTCATACCAATTGTTCCATCCTTCTGCCTATAAATGATGCTATGATGACAGGACTATAATTACTCGAGTCACTATGTAGCCTTTTAAAATATTGGAAGAAAATTAGCTTACTTCTACTTCTCTGGAATTTCCTCAGTGTTCCAAGATTTATTATGATTTTACATTAGTTTCCAAAGATCATACCATTCAGCTCCTTCAAAATCTCAGTTGTAAAAGTTTAAGTTAATTATCCAGTATTTTGGGGTGGGGAAGCACATCCGCCTTAGGGAGTCCTTAAATTTTCCAAGAGTTCTTGCATTTCAAAAATCCTGTGCATTAGTTATATATTTTTCCATTGGAGCTTTATTTTTAGATCTATTTCCATACTACTGGTGGTTAGCAAATGATTTCCTAATAAGTTAGCCTTGCCTTTTAATTTCCAATTTTCTCCTTAATTTAGAATTTCTCCTTAATTTAGTACAGTTCTTAGCCATAAATCAGGATGTTGGTGCGTAATTTAGCTCTAATGTACCACATTTTTCACATGATTGTGACCGCTGCAATGAGTGCCCCAACTGAGTGAATAGCAATAAGCTTACAAACTTAGGCTGAGGGTTTTGTGGGCTCTGCTTGTCAAACTTCACTGAATGCCTCAGCAGTTTGATGTAGCTCTTCTTCCATTTCCTTCATTTCCCTCCGCAGCTAAAAAATTAGATGAACCTCTAAAGCTGTTGTTAGTCTTCCACATGTACAGTATGTCCATAAAAATATATTGGTGAAGAACAGGGTTAATCTTTTGCAGTAACCATGAGGGGGCAGAGCCTGGAGCCTTGCTGGTGTGGCCAAGCCCCCAATCTTACCTCATTGCCAGAGATGAGAGAAAGGGACTCCCTCTGTCTCACCTCCTGGAAGAAAAGGCATTCTTTTCCAGTCATGGGAAAGTGCAGCAGGTTGAGGATCCGTCCATCACTGTTTTTTCATTGTCCTGGTCTTGGTGAACATTTTCCATGTAAATCACCCTCTCTTTGTAAATTTTTGTTATTGGCAATTTTGCTGTTACTGTTGATTTTCTTATCTCATTGCTGTTTCCAGTAAATTGTTTTTACCTCAACTTGTGACCTCTGCCTTTTGTCTCTCACCAGAGGGGCAGGGGAGTGGCTTGTGGTTTTCTTTTAAGTAGGAGTTATACTGGGGAAACCATTCCTAAACTATGACATTCTCACAAGAAAGAATCCATATATTCATTGCCACTTTTTTCTTTTCTCCTCTTATTTCTTTTATCAGTAGTGGTAATACACAGTAGGAAAGACCCAAAAAACAGGAGCCATAGCATGTGTCTAAATATTCCATGTGGTGACTATGCTGGCTGTACATCAGGAAAAAGAAATGACCTGTTCAGAGTGATCTACATTGTCAGAAAAATTTTTGGTTAAATATCACTAGTAATGATGGTGTTGGTCAAAAGTTGCCCTGGGTTTAATTTTAAGAAAATGTAAAATGAAATAAATAATAAATCAAACCTTTTCTTGTAAATGGAAGAGAACCATAACAAATATGTTCTGTAAAATTATCTTAGAACCATAGAATCACAGAATGTTTCATGTTGAAAGGGACCATAAAGATCATATGGTTCTGGTCACCCTGCCATGGGCAGGGACACTTTCCACCAGACTAGGTTGATCCAAGTCCTATTCAAACAACATAAAAAGAATTAGCATTACATTTTTTTGGTGAGGATGTAGCTGCTAATATCTTAAATTTTATTTTATTCAAGTGTTGTCATGTGCAGATGATACTTTCAGAGCTATTTAAGATGTGAAATACAATCATGGAAAATCCCAGCTGATATACATATATTTTGTTTTTCTTATTCCTGGTCATATATGTGTAAATCCTGAAATTTCTATTGTGCATGGCATATGCTATTACCACTTCTATTTTCAGTAGTAATATTTCATCCTTTGAGGTTGATATATAGCTGAAAGCTCATCAGTCCAAAAAAGAAGTGAGATTGTTTAATAAAGCTCCATCTGTACCTGTTCTGGCTCAGATGATGCTTCTTCTGTGGCACATCCAACTGCCACTGTATTTCATGATATTTCAGGCTAAAAGAACACCCAACTCTGTCACTACAAGGTACTTTTTCTCCCTCATGCATTGCATCAAATAGGTGTGGTGGGAAAAACCCCACGGTGCTGAAAGACTCCTAGTGCTGTACTGCACTGCCAGCAATGAAGTGCCTGCTGGATCAATCACTCTGTGATGTTAGTGTCTCTGGGACACTGGAACAGATTTGTAGATAACTGAACCCTGGATCCCTTCCTGCCCCACATCTTACCCATTGAGAAACTTAGGTGTAAACCTTCAATTTAGAGACTAGCGGTTGCTATAGATCATGTCGCAAATTTCTCTGTTGGTTGCTTGAAACTGTATTCAGTTTCCTTAACTGTGCTTTTCTCCAGTGAACATGAAACATTTATGATGTTTTGGGACAGAAAAGTTTATATGACTTGTTTGGTACAGATACAGGTATTTTCAACATCTGAAATGAGTTTTCTTGGAGATACAAAAGCTAAGAAGAAAAATTTTTTGTACTACTGGACAATAGTGAGAACAAATGTAACAAAACCTGACATTAAACATTTTTGTTGTGGGTAATGAGAAATGTTCCTGTGGAATACATTGGGAGGTGAGAGATGAACCAACAAACAAGTCAAAAATGTAAAAAAGAATAGACTTATTTTTCCTGTTCTTATTTTAGACTACCTCAAGCTAACCAATTAATACATCTTGGCTTGTTCTGAAAAAAAGTTTTTTCGGAATAAGAGAGATGTGGGCAACTCTTTTGAATGTAGGCAGCTGAGATGTATCATTCAGCTTAGAACTGGGGGCTTCCAAGGAGTATTAAATGTCCTGTGCATTTGTGCTTTGCCCCTGAAAAGAGCATAACAATTGTCAAGATCAGCCCAAAGCCAGAGCACAGCTTCCCCTCCCTAGGGGGAATCTCTGCAGGGCAACCCCCCTGTTTGACCACAGGTAAACAAAAGACCTGGGGCCTGATCCAAGCAAAGCACACCAAGCCTGAACAAAAAGACCTCAGGACAGGCTTTAAATCAAACTTTTCATCACCAGAATGGTATGTAGGCTCCATTCATCAGCACTAAATTACATTTGAAAAAGAAAATAAATGTTGATTTCCATTAGGTAAGGAAAACATTCTGGTGGTGTTGACCTTGACAATATCAGTGTTGCCAAATGGGGCTGTTGAGATGTATCACATTCCCCTCAGCTTGAATGAGACATGAGTGAATCAAATAAGGTGTGATTAATAGTATTGCCAGTAAAATTTGTTCTTGTGAAGAACTGATATTTAAAAAACTTTCTTTCTCTTTTTTTTTTTCTCTTTTTTTTTTTTTTTATTTCCTATACTGGAAGGTATCTAAGTTCCTACCTTGATCTGAAAATTTAATATACAAAAGAAAAGACAAGAATTTTCCTTGGTCTAGTCTGTTAGATGTGTATAAGTAAAGAAATACCATTGAAACTGAAGCAGCTGGAATCTTGTTAATTCTTTCAAGTTGCAAGAAGCAATTTTCTCCCAAGAATCTAAGTTAAATATTGTAATTTCTCAGATTTCCAGGAAAAATAAAGAGAACAGGATCTCATTCATTGCAAAGAGGTCAATATGCTTTTCTCATTTTTATTTTCATTCTTATTATAGAAATTACACTTGCAAAATATAATATTTTTTTTCTTGACAAGTGCTGAGGGAACTATTTGATTGCCTAACTGGTTTTGAGAAAATCTGAACATTGCAGGATTTTTGTACATATATGAGCTTTCATATTTTCATTACAGTCTCACATACAGTGGTTTAACATAATGATGAACTTTTCTAAAGATTATTATTCTAAAGAGAGTTGATCTACTTAAAGTAATATGTTGCTGTCATTGATTGTATTTGTTTAATAATAATTGCAGTCTTTATTGTACATTTTGGTCACGAAAATAGAATCTATTTTGAAGAAAAATGAAGTCAAAGTTGTTCTGGAAAATGTGCACATGGATTTAATGATATACTTTACTGATCAAGAAGCAAGTTCTACAAGTAAGAAGTAACTACAGTGTTGTAGTGCAGTTCCTGCAGTTGTTCCTGTCTGAGAGGACAGTTTGAGCCAATGAATGGATAACGGAGGCAAGCAATAAACACAGAACCTTATGCTTTGTCAACATGCATTAGCTGCAGTGGTGAAAGGTGATGTAACACATGGGGAATAAAACATTGCCATCCAAGCACAAGGCAATATTGTCCATCTCAGAGGCATCTAACTGCCTGTCGGTCTGCCCTGTGTAATTCCCAGCAAAGGATCAGCAGAGAAATAATGGAGTGCTGCTTATAGGTAAGTGCATTATATACATGTAAGGGGAGAAGGTGGAATATAAATAAATGTATTCCTTCTTCCCATCACCTGCTGTCAGCAAAAAAGTTTTGGGAAAAGGGATGTTTACTGTGATTTATCAGCATCAGGAAATAGGGATTGACCTGATTATAGCAGCAACTCTCAGGCTTCAGCACTTTTGTTAATCATGTAAAAGCATAAAGATGACTTGGGAACTAAATTTAAGCTTCAAGGTTTGAAGGCTCTGACTGGAGAGCGTCTTAGCTGCAGGAGGGGGATTGAGCATGTGAGCTGAGGAGGGGCAAGCACCAGACCCAGCACTTAGAGCCACGCCTTCTGGCTGGTGCTGGGATACCTACAGCTCCTGCCAGCTGCCTGTCTGTGTGACCCTCTCCTCACCAAAGCAGCAGCACTGCTGTGAGAGCTCCAGTGCAAATTGGTCCTTTTTCATAACTGGGTATCTGTTTCACCCATGTGTCTTTCTTCTTCTTTCCAGTAACACAGGCCAGCTCTTGAATACATTTTCACCCCGATTGACAGGTATACACGGCCATATCACCATATTCCCTCCAACATACCTCAAACATTAAGGTAATTACTGCATTCTCAGGTAGATGTTACTAGGGAGCATAAATAGGAGAAAATATGTTGAGGAAAAGCTTGCTTAACCATAGCTCTGCCTGCACTGAGGCAGAACTGAGGTAATCATGGCTCAACACTATTTTGTGCAGTGCTTGAACAATGACACATCAGCTTATCTTGGACATTAGAAATGTACAATTACCTTACTATAATAGCATCATTTTTATAATGGCTTTTAACCTCTGATTTCATTCTAGAATTTTCAAGACATTTATTCTATACTTTTACTTTGTGAGATATTTGTGCCTACAACCTCTACATTGAATTTTATGTACGGGGAACAAGACATTTTCAGAGAGACGCTCTTGGATTAATTTTCTGCCTGTTCAGACAGTGAGAGAAATTTAACCACTTTTGTTAACCACTTGAGCTTTTAACCATTTATTATAATGGTATCAGATGAGCTTGGAATATTTGCTTGAAACCGAACTACTTTATTTTCCTGCTGAAAGGAGTTTCCAATTAATCACTTCTGCTGATCTACACCCCAGTCTATCTAGACTTATGACTTTAGTAATTTTGACCTGAGCAGAATATTGTACAAGTAATTATTGCCCACATGATACGAATCACCAATTTTTAAGCATTTTTGAGCTACCCCATAAAGATGGCAATAATTCAGAACTGTGTGTCTGCTGCCACCCACCTGAGCTAAGAAATCTCTATTTCTGAACAAGACAGACCTGTGCTCCCATACTGGCTGGTGAAGGATATGTGATATTTATCTGGCATCTCAGACAAGTGATGTTTTTAGAGGGTATACTCTGCAAAGCTCAGGTTCATAACATCTTTTTCATCAATTCAGATAGTGTTTTCCTGTTTCAGTGTATTATAATGTGAAGGGATAATCTTTCATTTGTTATCTGTAAGAGAAAACACAACTGAATTATGGAATTTTAATGTTATATGATGAATCCATATAGAAAGCCTTGCAAAAAATAGAATCTGGAAAAATCGTTAAAATATCTAATTTAGAAAAAGCATAGTCACTGAATAATATTATTTTCATCCATTTGTATCTATATATTGCAACTATGCATGTTTTTAAAGGCATGGAGAGACTAATTTTTCCCTGTGAGCTAATACTCAGAGTTATGTGTAAATAACCTGGCAACTTGCCGTAGCTATGAAATGACTGCAGCCCTGACATTTTAGTGTACCTGCTTTTAGCATTCTGCTTATAGAGAGCTATAAACCTGTACAAAAGAAAGGGGAAGCTGACAGAATACCCTCAGTTATGGCTCTAAAGAAAAAATTACTTCAGGAAGGCCATTTTGGAGAACCATTTCAAAGGAACAGAGGAGGCAGAAAAAATGATATCTTTCTGCTCTCTGCTTTACAGTAAAACTGCCTACTATTTCATTCTGTCCAATTCTCTTGGTCTGTTTGTGTATTTTTTAGCCTGAGTCTATTTTTTCAATATGAAGCATAAACAAGGAAAAATGGCAAAAGAATAGGTATAAATAAGTGAATAGTCCACCTTTAAAGAGGTGCCTTCTTTATGGGAACTTAGTTGTAATCTTTAATGGAGAACAGAGCTAAAGAAAACAGCTCCATACTGCAGCTGAAATAGAAACTGAAATGAAACATTTCTACTGAAAACTAACTTCCAGACACTCAAACCAGGTACTATTGTGTTTTAGTTTCTAATTATTAATTTTACCAGACAAGACGTTTTTACTATCATTGTTTTTATTTTCCTAATAGGACTTGCATTATTTTTCTCTCTCCTTCTCTTTTTTTCTCTCTTGGTGTGTTTGCATGCACACATTGCCACATGCAGAGCCTTCTGAAAGAATGCTAGAGTACTTAAGTAATGCCTAGATGATATTAATATTTATTACTTTGCAATAATAGCATACAACAGGTCTATGCAAACACCTGAATATGTAGTGCTATATGCTGTAGAATCAGAATAGAAGGTCTTTTTGTACCTCCATGACCTTAAAACGTAAGTAAGGAACTTGTGAGTCATATATACTGTTTTTTTGCTGAAGACAGCTGAGTGTGTCAGGACAATTTGAATAATTCTCTTCCAGATGAAGTTTATATCTATGGTAGGTTTTCAGACAAAATTTCCAATTGTACAGGTTGTAGGATTACACTGTAAGGAACAGATCATCTGTGACCAGTTTAAATGGCATAGCAGGAAAACTTAATCAGGAATTAAATATGAATTTAAAAATAGGATAGATATGGATATATCTATATATCATCCATAGATATGTGAGGAAGAGGTGGCTATTGCCAGCTATAGAAACTACAGACAGGGAGTCAAGGTTTGGCTACACATTAAAATGTATATAAACCAAGCCAGGGAGAGATGAACCCCCTGGGAAACCTCAGCTACTTTTTGTAGTCCTACAGCATGCACAGCACTCACCACCTCTAAAAAAGGACTAAGGACCATATAGTCTCCCTTGCAACCAGTTCTTACTTACAATAAGATTAGAACCAGCTGTTATTTAGGAAGTCAGCTGTAATTTTAAGAACAATTAATGAAAAATATTAGGATCTTGAATGGGACAATTCAGAAAATTGATATTAAGATGAAAAAAGCAGCACCAGAGGGTAGAACATTTCTAGTTCATCATAACTGAGCATCTAATGTCTTTAAATAAGATTAGGTGTAATCAGATAAAAGAAGGACTTGTTCATTGACTGCGTTATTTAAAGAATGTATTTTTCCCAATACCTTCATATGCAGCATAACTTGTTTTTAAGATAAAAAGGAAGTAAATGTAAAAATGATTGCAAAAAAGAGCATGTGTTTTATGTAAATTTTTTACTGAAAGACACCCAAGGTATTTGCTGCAGCCCACACTGCTGTTATGTAATTACACTTTCCCGAAAGGCCACTAGTACTCTTTTCTGTGGCTGTGTGATTAGAATACATGCTGTCTGATGCTGTCTAAGACCTTTTGTTTTAAAAACATATTCTTTTCGTCCCTCTGATTTGGAGACATCAGACAAGATCAAAAGACTAGACGAACTACTCGATGGTAGCCTGTGCCGAGGGATGTTTGACTCACTTCTTGGCCTTGCAGACAGCCCTCAGTGTCCAGAACTCACGGACTGCAGGAGTGAGGGTTGCGATGTTCCTTGTAAATTCTCATCAGGCTGAAAAAGACACTGGACCCTGTGTCAGAACACTTGTGTTTTTATTATACAGTCACCATAACTCCAGCAACCAGCCCACTATTTAGACTGAAAAGGTGTTGGCTAACAAGCCCTTTATTTGGTATAGGGCACTTCATTAAGTTCTCAGCTTCCACAACAAACTCCTCAAAAGGTGCTGGCTCACAAGCCTCAGCACACCTTCAGTGTCCCCACTCACACAGCAAAGTTGTGGGGTAAAATATGGTAGCTGTGCTTTGCCCAGGAAAAGAAACAAGTAAACAAAGAATATCACCAGTCCTTAGATCCTGCATTGGTCCTGACACATGGTTCCTCTGGAGCTGGGGTCAGGAGACAAAGAAAAAGAAGGAGGAGAGAAAGAGACCCATGGAAAAGAGAGAGGGGGTCCAATCTTCCCCCTTTTATCATTAACGTGGTGCACACCTCTTATGCAAACTAGATTTTTTGTGCTGTTTTTTTTGTGCAGGCACATCCAGCCTTTCTCCAGGAAGTGAGCTGGGAGAGGCAGGACGGGTCCGAGCACGAGTCTCAAGGCAGAGCAGGAAGTTGTCTCAGTAGGACACTGCTCCACCTCCATGGGACCCTCTCATCCAATCTCCTTTCCTGTAGCAATACTCAGAATGTTTGAGACAAAACATGCTTAGGTCTGGTCCTCTACAGTAAGCAGTGCAGACATGCAAGTGACTGATCCAGGAGGTGGGGAAGATGCTCCTCCTGTTATGTGCCAGATTTAGCTCTGGTTAGGGTGCTTGAAGATTTTGAACGAACTCAGCTTAAGCCACATTTTAAAGGAGAGGCTGTGATACTGCACTCTCTTGATAAAATTATTTTAATCCCTGCTCCAGATTAAGTAAAAGAGACATCAGGTGCTAGCCAATAATCTTTAAATAATCTCTGTATTATATATCCCTGTTCTAAGATTTTGTTCTAAAATTAGCTTAAGCCCTTTTGGTGTATTTAATTAAAAATATTGTTCTCCTTTTTGCTAGACATTATTTAGAAAGAGGGGCATTGAGAAGCAAAGAGCAGAATCTTTAGAAAATAAATTTCATCTTGAATACTGAATTTTTCACTGATTTATGAAGTGACAAACATTTCATATTGTGCTTCAGCAACAAACAAAAGTATTCCTATTGCATCCAAGCTAAATATTAATGCAAATATTACTCCAAAGTTAAATATTAATGCAAATGGTAGCAAGGTCAAAGCTATCATTGCAGTATAAATAATTTTCAAATATCAAAATATTTAAAGTAAATATTTAAATTGTAAAATTGGCATTTTTTATTTCAGGAAGCACTCTCAACTGAATAAAAATAAGGGTAGAATTGGCTAAATATTTAATTTTGTTCAGTCACAAAGAGGAAACTTTTCCAAATCTGGAATGCCAGCAGTATTCAAATCCTATTGCTATGGCTGCAAAGGCAAAACAATGGAAACAATTAAACACATGCTTAGCTTGCTTGTTTTTCTCTCCAGGAATTGTATTTAACATAATGAAATGGGTAAAGCATATCTCATGTTTCAAATCTGGTCCCTCACTGTCCATTTTCTAGATGTTCCTTAGAGAGAATTCATCAATGCAAGCAGCCTTCCTCCACTCGTTGAATGTAGGTATGTCTAAATGTTTTGCATATACCTGTTGAAGACAACCATGTCATATAAATACATTTTCTTGCAACTTAACCCTGATGGTAGTTAAACCTACTTTGGTTATTCCCCAATCTACGTAATAACCCAATAATTTGAGTTATCAGACTTTTTAGATGAACAAAATGTATACTCTGGAGTCCACTGACTTCAAATAGAACCTTGCAAATTGAGCCTGAGACATAATGATGTATTCAGAAAGAATATAAATAGTAGGTTAGTCACTCCTCAGTGAATACCGTGAATAATTTAACTTGCACCTATTACTGTTCAATTTGACCCATATATTATCTCTCAGGTACCAATCAGGAAGAAAAATGTTGCTTTCATTAAATTTCCTTATGGGCACTGTCATTCTGTTTCATAGTCCACTTTAGAGGAGTAATCCAAAGCCGAGTAAGAGATTTTAAAAGTTGTCACTAATTTGTCAACATCACATGTTCACTTTTTTATTGTCTGCAAAGAGAACAGTAAGGAAAAACAGGGCACACTGGAAAAAAATTCCGAGTGACATCCTGAACATATGCACACACATATAAGGTTTTCTCCTTCTTAAAAATTTGACTTCTATAACCTCTTAGGAACATACCCCCTACTTCACATTTCTATCTTATTGGGGAAAATTTATCCTGGTTTTAATGAGATCTCAGCTGAAAACTTAGTCCTAAATTTTAGCTCATCCATTACACTTTTATTTCTGGACATTCTAAATATGCACCCTTAAGATTTTACTTGCCCAGAAATAAATGCAGCATTCTGAAATGCAGAGCTGTTAATGGGTAAAGGGAAACAATTAATATTTGGTACATTGGTATTACAATTCTAGCAACAGTGTTGGAAAGAGCATCTGGAATTGATTTGAATAGAAAAGTAGATTTTCAGTAAAAATTAATTTGGCATATAAACTATTATCCAAACTTCAATCTTAAGATCTATACTTTGGTGTATAAACTAAGAAATTACTTATTTCAAAGACCTGGAACTGTATTCTGGGCTGTTATTGTGGATTAATACTGATAATACTATGGTGAAGTCAATGTATAATATGAGAGGATTTGCAATGATGATGACGATGATATATCCTAGGAGATTCCAGAAACCAAAATAATTCTAGGAAATATTTCCAAGGGTACTTTAACAGTACCTTCACATAAATATTTTATTATTTACATGCTGGGTTCCTGTTTCTGGTGTATTTTTCTTTATTTAAATCCTTTTCATGAATGAGGTCACAGGAACTTGTTAGCTTTTGCTCAGAACAATAGTATAACAACATTTTGCAAAACTAGAGCTTCCAAACACTGTGGGAAAATAAATAAGTAGATAAATCTCCCAGCAAGTCCTAAAAGGCAGTTTTTGGAAGGGTCAGGGCCTAAAAAATATTAAGCCTACTCATTATGTTTCAGTTTTTGTCAGAGTACTTTCCCTTGCCATAAGGGAGTAGGACCATGGAAAAATAAACCCCTTTGAAATAGAGAGTAAGCCAGACATTCAGTGAACAGGGAGCTCTCTGCGTGGCAGGAGCAGATTTACCTTTCTCAGATCAGAAAAGGGAGCAATGAGGGCTGTATGAGCATCTTTATCATAGATTAACAGCAGGGACTGAACAAACTGATCATAACGTGATCACCTACACTGAAGAATGAATTTTCATTGCACTGACTTTCATCCTCTCTGTAGAACAGGCACGAAGAAAGCTATGAAGTGAAAAGAAAGGTCATCTTCTTTTCTAATTCCTGCAATGATAATGCTGTGATAGAGGAGAAATGTTTTTCCAAAGAGGAAGTTGAAGACACTGGCAGAGGAGTCTAATGGGATGCTTATGACAGAATGGTTGTCACATTTCACTTTTCACTATTCAGATATTCTTGTTGTGTTTTCAGTCTTTATCCAGGGCAGATAATCTTGCTCAAGGATTTTGCCAGTGCACAAAGGGTAGAAAAAAGGGATCTATATTAGCTGTTGGCAGTTAAGGAGAAACACCAGCTCCATACTCCCCTATCTTTTCTCTCTTCTTACATCTCTAATATGCAGTGGTTTCCTTCCTTTTCTCCCATTATTACAGTGAAGAATCTTCCCAAGTGGAGCCAGAAGCATTTTGGAAACCGTCATAAAACCCCAACACAATTCATACTAAAATGAAAGGCAAGTTTGCTACTTTATGCTGAGGGCCTCCTGGGAAAATAGATGACCTCATTGACCAAAAAAACTTGAGTCCAAGTCAGACCAGTGAAGAGATATTCAGAAGCATTGCCCTGAAAGAATCAGGTATTCTTTCAGCTTCAGTAAACACTAGTATTTCATAAAACACAGATTGTTTTCCAGAAGGTTATGGTGTTACAATAAGGAGGTAAAAAGAGAAAGATTAATTTGCCATAAACATATATAAATTATCTGATCTGAAATTAAATTTGATGCACATTACTAAACTTATCACAGCAAGAGAAAGAATTTCAAAGGTGGAGTTGAAATGCGGTGGCAGTGAAGTTTCTTGAAATTTTCTACTGCTAAAAGGTATTTCAAAGAGTGGTTTAATTCACTATTACAGAAAATACAGAATGGGTTAAAACTTCATCTGGAAATGTTCTTGAATCTTTTCGTATTGACACACCTTTGAAAGCCACACAAAGTGAGGAAATCAAAATTAGGAGGCCAGAAGTTCAAGCTAGAATACCTTAGAAGCCCGAATAAAGAATTCCTGGAGGTTTTATAAATCTGTTAGCAGTGTCTTACAGGGCCATTAACTTCCAATAAAAGATATAAAAGATGTACTGGATCTCTGGAGATTGGTAGTGGGATGTATAGCATTCACCTCTAGCTCGTTAGGTCAAATCCAGCCCATGCTGAAAGGAGGTCTTTCTGATGCTGATGTCAAAGTTGGTGGGTCAACTACAGTTCTTTTCTAAGTCCCTCAATTTCGGTGATTGTTACCTAAGCCTCATGCCATGAGCAGGGTCTACATAGAATGATGTGACTCTCCTGAAATAGGTCATGAGAGCCTGTGCATTTACAGTGATTATATCACTTGGCATTGTACTTCTCCCGAGACTGAGACAGCGATTACCATTCAACATGACACTTCCAAACCAGAATCTTATTGTATTCAGAAGTAAAACATTTTGCTAAAAAACAAACATATCCCCACTCCCACCTAGTTATTTAGCAAATATCTATTAATTTTTCTGGAAAGACTAGTGTTCAGTCTTCACTATCACTTAACTTACAATGCCTTTTTCTCTATGTTCTCAGGGAATATCTCATTTAAAACCTCCTCACTCTAGATCATAATCTTTCCCAGGGTCAACTCAATCTGTTTTTTGATTGCTAGTTTCTTCAGTTGCACTGTAATTGCCTCTGAGTGTTTGGAGGCAATTGTGGCCACTGTGTTACTCCACTTCTTGCTTCCACCAGCATCATCCTATTAGCCAAAATCGATGTAGTGATATAGAAAAAAATTCATTAATCCAAGATAGGAATGAATTACTGTCATATTGACAATCTCTCTCATAGTGTTCAACACAGTATTACACATTTGTATCCCTAGGTAATGCATAACATCACTCCCTAATTTCCTATAATGTACCTGGTTGGCTTCAGGATAATTCCCAAAGAGTGAGAGATGTTTTCCTTACAAAGTACAACACCAGACAGCCAACCTTGCTAATAATAGCAAAGAATGCTTCAGTAGCATTGTCACTTCTGAAGTGATTACATCTTAAATCCTAGTGGAAAAATGGAGGATGGATAAAGTCAGTTACCACCCTCTGTGCTGTTAGTCCTCAGCGGACTTGTGTTCAAGGGCTGTGATCCACAAATCATTACTGTGCTAATCACTCCCATAAATGTAGTACACAACAGTAAAAATATAAACATAAAATCTCGTTTTGAGCTTATAATGATAAGCACTCAAGAATTAAATAACATCAAGATTAAAAATGTTTGAACCTAATTTGCATCCAAATTCTCCTTTGTGCAAATGCATTATCATACTGTTTTTAATTACATGGTGATATGCTGTTTCTTTTGCAAGACTTTCATTAGGAATAAATCTGATAAGATGAGGAATCTTGCTTGTTTAGCATACTTTTGTTAAGCAGAAAATCTCCATAAATGCTACAAACAAATTTTAAAAGTTTTCTATCGTAAGAGTCGTTTAATTCTACAGAGATTATAAATCCATGAAGGTTTCAAGCAAAATAAAGAAAAGCAGACCACTAAAAAATCAATATAATTAAAATTATCGTGATACCAGTCCCAAGGAAGGAGCAATTCCAGTGTATTTCAGAATTAAAATTTATCTATAGGTAAGCCTGGTTAATGTGGTCATTAGATGCTAAAAAGCTTACTTGATTTGTAGAATAATAATTTTTCTTACTTGTTTCCCAGTACTTAACTATGTAAACAATATTTTAATTTAGGTTTACTCTTTTGGTGTTCTTTAAAAGAATGTCTATTACATATTTAAAGTGATACTATTTGCACTAAAAAACTAAAAGCCCAAATCAGGAGTCTCCCACTCACATCATGACCCCTTTTGAAAGCTTTTAAAGAGCTACATATTAAGAGTACACCACGTCCATGAAGGACCATTTTCTCTCACAATACAAACATAGTAAGTTCTATCAGGACCATTGAAGGATGTAGGAAACACTATCAGGTTATTGGTAGTCTTCTGCTGTAAGTTCATAATGGGTTATGGCCAGTTTGACTGAGAAATTGTCTAGTTGTTCTATATTTAAACTCATTGCATTTTGCAGGTAGTTGGTAGTCCATTTACTGTTTGGGAAATTAATAGCCAAGTGCCTTCCTTCAAAACCTGCTGCAGTGAGATAACAGAAGAAATATTCAGTTGCATGGTCACACAAGGTCCACTGAGTGACTGTCAACTGTAAGTGCAAATGTTTAAGTATAAACATATTACAAATATACTCAGGCACTTCTACAGTGAACTTAAAAACATGCATAGAAGCAGGTGTGAGCTATATGCATTTAAACCATCTTCATGAGGGGTTAAATTGGTCTTGGAAGAATTTCCTTTTCCGTCCCCTTCTCTTCTCTTCTCTTCTCTTCTCTTCTCTTCTC